>NW_010143236.1:130837-165087 GCF_000699245.1 Pterocles gutturalis
CCTGCTGATTTCAAGAGCTTGCTACATTATCTCCTGAAGTTTTAAGGGAAAGTTCATGTTAATTGGCTTGGAGTTTAGTCTTGCTACATGACTTTTTAGACCCCCAGGAGTGACTGTGACCAGATGAATATATACTGAATTGCAGAGGGGTGCTGGCACTGCTTCCAGATCCGATATGATATGCAGAATTCCTTTATATTTTCATTAATGATTGAGAAGTTAGGCTCAAAGCAGCAGGCCAATGAAATATAAGGACCGAAAATTCAGTGAGCCATGAGCATTAATATGATAATATGGTACTGTAGAACAAAGACTCCCTCCGAAATACCTCATCAATCCCACTGCAAAACAAAAAACAAAAACCAAAGTAGAACTTTGTGTGAGAATAACAGATCGTAAAGACTTTTGGTGGGAAATTCCAGATACCACCTGGAGAAGAAAGAAAACTTTGACAACAGTTTTTGACAAACAGGTGCTCTGAAAATGCTACATTATGCTGAATATTTTTCTGAATTCTTTCAATTCATGTAGTTACTCTGTGGGCTGAAGCAAATTCAGGGAGCACTAATGCAGATCGATAAAGAAAGGATATAGTAGCATTCACATGTAATAGCGCACCTTTCTAAAACAGATCTTTTCTATTGGGAGATTGATGAGAAGCCAGTAATTTGGACTAATAAATGCAAATCAGCTCATTTCACCTGTCAAAACTCTTTGGAACTAAATCTGGACACTTTTTCTGCCACTGTATAATTGGAAGCTTGCAAAAGTTGGCATACTTGGAATCTGTTCCACTGGAGAAAAGCTGAATAATAGTGGATATTTTTAAGAAGAATTGAAAAGGAAGGGAGATAGCACAGCTAAAGGAAATGTTGGGAAGCAAATTTGTCTGAAGCTAACAATATCTGATTCAAAACAGATGTCTTTAGACAGCCAGTGGTCAAGACTGAGAAAGAGATGAAAAGAAGAGAGACAGGAGGTAGGTGGTTCTGGGATATTCTGTGGGGACCAGGAAATGTATGGAAGAGGGTCAAAGGATTGAACGTGGACCAATCAATCAGATATACTTACAGTGGCAACATAGGGAACGGGGTGGAGAAAATAGGAAGCCCTTGAATGATGAGGGTAAGAGGCAAATGGCTACTGGTAGTGAAGAAACTTGTACGTAAACACATCAAGAATTGGGTTGTACTGGTTGACAGTCATCCAGAAGTTAAAGGAAAAAAAGGTGTTTGCAAGAACCATGGCAAACTCAGCAGCTCTCTAGGAACTAATAAAAACAAAACAAACAAAAAAAACCCCAAACCCAAAATGTTTAGGCTGTGGCTCCTATAGGGTCCTGCTTTTGGTAGAATTATAGTGGATGAAATAATGAACTTAATGGAGTCAGTGTGAACTGATATCAGTGGGGACAAGAATGATACCACAACTTAAAATGATTTAATGGCAAAGATAATAAAAGAGCACGAAACATCTTTAAGGCTGAACTTCAGTAAATTCAAACATTGAGTTAAATGTCTTGTTCTCCATGCTTCTAGTCAAGGGAAAGTTAAATAAAGCCTATGGAGGGCAACAGCAACATAAAGTTTTGTTTTAAAGGATCATTTGAGTCAAAATAAAGTAATCTCCTCTATCAGTATCATCTTCTTACAGAGCTGAAGTTTGAAGATGACTGATAGCTGACATTATCAGTTGCCAGTCATTGAGATAAGAGATGTAAATCGAAGTCATCCAGCAAAATCTATAGCAGCTTGAAAAGTGGCCTCACAGGATAAATTGCAAGTAAATATTTTCACCCTGTGTGTGTGTCTGTGTATGTAACAAAAACAGAAGAAAAATACAGGACATAAACCAGGCTTTCATATAAATTACAAAATAATCTTATGAGGAACTATTTCTTGATTAGTCATTGGTCTTCTAAAGACCACTGTTGTATAGCTATAGTCCGGATTATATTTCTATGTTTATATTACAATGAATAGAATAGAATAGAGTGTTTCAGTTGTAAGGGACCTATGATGATCATCCAGTCCAACTGCCTGACGAATTCAGGGCTGACTAAAAAGTTAAGGCATGTTGTTAAGGGCATTGTCCAAATGCCTCTGCAACACTGACAGGCTTGGGGCATCACCACCTCTCTAGGAAGCCTATTCCAGTGTTTGACCACCCTCTTGGTAAAGAAATGCTTCCTAATGTCCAGTCTAAACCTCCCCTGGTGCTGCTTTGAACCATTCCCACATTGATCAATGTTTAATTTCACCGTGGATAAAGTGAAATGCTTCTTCACTTGCCCTAGTGTGTCTGAGACATCCATGTGGGAGGGCTCAGGGGTGATGATGTGTAGCTCTCTTCTAGAGAGGCAGCTTGAGGTGAGGAAGGGTACCAGAAGCATGGAAAATGACACAAGACACACAGGATTAAGCAGGTGAATCCCACCCTTTATTGGCAGCAAATAGTAAAGAATTACTCAGCATCACAAGATCCTTGTGTAACTTTACGCAGTTGACTATAATTTTTGCAGCTGTGGATAACTCAATATCTCCATCAAACGTTGTCAGCTCTCTGTTATCCTCTTTTCCAGATGATTTATGACTATTTTGAATTACACAAGAGCCAGCGAAGATTCTTAACAGACTTCACTAAAAGCTTCCTTTTACAGTGAAAAAGTGTATTTTATTCTGAGCTTTTATTTTCAATTTTTGTCAAGATGTTAATTCATTGGAGGATCTGTCCTCTTATCTCCTGAGAGTGTAATTTCTTTAAGAGACTTTGCTAAAGGATCATTTTATTTTTTTTTTTCTTAAATCCAAGCAAAAAACCCAACTTCCTCAGTATGCCTGTTGTGTCCTCTGAAGGAATAAACTTCAAAAGTCTGTGAAGAATGTCTTCCGCACGTTATACCCAGCTTGATTTATCTCTGTTTTGCCCCATCTTTGTACTCCATCAACTAATTTATTCTTTTGTATAGTTTCTGCCATTTTTTCTGGAACAGAACACAAATTGTCTACTCTGTATTTCCTTAGATCCCTACAAAGCCATTTTAAAACTTGATACCACAGCATCAACTTGCCAATTTGCAATCCCCTGACACAAAGGAGGTATTAAGTGATGGGTTGATCCTCCATAGTTAATACTTTACTGTGTCATATTTGAGTTTCTTTAAAACTCTTGGGTGAATATGATGGCTTGCATGACTTGCTACTTCCCATTTTATGGATCTGTCCTAAAATCTGTACTACCAGTGCTTCATTTTAGGGTAACTGGACTCTGACATTTAAAGAAATATAAAACAGAGAGTAAAAGTTTTGGAAAAAGCATTAATCCTCATCATAGACAGTCATTATTAGACACTTCTGAAACAAGAGATTACAAAAAAAAGTTTATTTTTTTGTAATAATGAAAGATCGAGTACTTTTTAAATTATCTTATCAAAACGAAGGCCAATGTGACAAAAAAATAGCCAGGCACAAAACTGAAATCAGAAAATCCTTAGAGCATATACAGCAGGATAAATAAAAAGAACAGTGAAAAGAAATAGTGATCAGCCAACACATGGAATTAAAAGCTGCAGAAGATCAAAGAAGAGAGTGTAATATTATGGCAGAAAATAACATTTGTAGCATACATGCTAATGTGCAGATTCGGCTGTTTGGTGTGAATGTGCATGTTCAAGTCCATCAGGATTAATTGCACATATCCATATCCCAAGGATGATGAAAGCACAATTACATTGCAGGGTTGATTTTTTAGTGAGTGCTCTGTTATGCTAGAAAAACTTTGATTTTCCATTCCTTTCCATGATCGTATTGAAAAACAGCTTCTTGAAGCATGAGGGCTACACATAGAATTTGCACCTCCAGATGGTCACTGAGTTATTTGCACACTCTTGGGTTCCTGAAACCCCCTTGACCCTCTCCACTCTGATATTTGAAGAAATTATATCCACCTTGTAAGATAGTAATTTTTTTTTTTATCTGTTCATGTGCTGAGTGCTTGATGCAAAATACATGTGTTATGCCACGATAGGTTGAAGTTACAGCGTCAGTCTTGAAATCAGCCTCTTTGAAGCTGTTACTTCTACAAAGAGGGTTAAAGGAAATGCATAAAGTCTAGTTCTGTCTGTAGGTATAGAGGAAGGATATCGGTAGAGAAGGATTTATGATAACACACGGTTTTCTGGCCGTTAGCCCAGTGCTCTTACACTGATTGGTGTTCTGGTGGGAGGAGAGGCTTGTTTTCCTCAGATGTTTATCAGTCATTAATTTTAAACTCTGGCTGCTTGTCTGGAAGTTCTGCAGTGATGTTCAATGAGGCCTGAGCACGTGTGGAGCTGTGATACCCTTATTGCTCCCATTGCTCCTAATGGGTGCAGATTTGATCCAGGCTCTCTGCAACTGGACATCTCTCCAACTTCAGCTGTTACGTTCTTAATTCTATGTTTGTGCAGGTTATATACCAACTTCTAACTGAAAAAGGATTTTGTTTCTGTTTTTCCAGGAGGTCCCAAGCCTTAAGTTTAGTAGGTGTGATCTCCACTGTTACCCTGTACTCTGGTTGACCTAAAGAAAAGGGAGATGAGGACGTTTTGAAGGCCTCCATTAGCTGTTTCAAAGATACTTCACTTCAGTCGAGGGGAAATCCACCAGATTCCTAAGGTGAAAAAGATGCAGTAGCAAGAAAGGAGGAAAGACAGCAAGATAATAGTGGAGAAACAATAATGGAAGAAAACAGAAAGATCATGAGGGTGCTAAATGTAAGCCCGCTCCTGTTACTTGATGCTGACCACATCTGCAGCTTAATGAATATTAAACAGTTTGATGGCTATATAAAGACTATATTTTGCCTTGGATTTTATTGTGCTAGCCTCCCACTGATGTTTCCACTTGAGGATGTATTGCTTCATAACTTGACTTGGGAAAGGTAATTAAAAATAGTTGTGGTCCTATTTCAGAGAGTTTTTCATCCCAGTAATGTTAAATGTGACCGTTGCAGGACCTTCTGCTGCATCTCTTTTATACAGAAAAACGAGCTGCTGAATGTCAACAGGAGATGTGGCTATTTACAGATGTGAAGTATTGGTGCAATAGTAAAGGTTTGGAGCTCTTTTGCACCTAAAGACTCATTATACAGAAATAAATCTCTCTACATAGACTTATTAATGATAAAAATTCATAGAAATATGTCTCAAATTTGGCCAGAGTGAAGTCTAGATCGAATATTGTATCTGTCCTAGAGTGAGACTGGGGGAGAGTGTGCTTTTATTAACAAGGAACCTTCTTCTGGCCTGTTTACTTTCAGAGAACACCTTCTTGATGGCAAATAAAAGAGCAAGAAATGGAAGCATAATTGCTGAAGTAATTGAGAATAGTCCCACAGTCAATTCTATTACTACTCAAAAGCTTGTTAGCTAAAATTGCAAAAATAAGGTGTGACCAAAAGCTGTTATCTTCCATCATTCATATGAATGAATTTGGCTATTCCTGTTTTCTGAAATGTGTTCGGTTCCATGATTTATCAACGTTGCTAGTAATATTGAAAACTTAGGTAAGACTAATAGTGGTGGGTCTTATACAACTTCTTTTGGAATCCATTCTTGATTCAAATATTCGTCACTGGCCTGACAGTTCTCCCACTTAGCCAACATTTCTCCTTGCCTGATTCCTGAACCCCTGCTTATATCCTTTTGCTTGCCATGCATTCCATACCAGGTGGATGACAATTATGCCTGTTAATCCTTATTTAAATGTTATATTGAGATAAATCTGCATGCATATGTGAATGTGGGATGCTCCTTTTTTTTTTTTTTTTTTTTTTTTTTTTTTTTTGTTCCTGGTGGGCAATGAACTTAGATGGGAGTGTTTTTGTTAGTGATGGAGTGGGTTATATCTGTTAGTTACCTCATGCTTTTGCATGAATAAGAGTGTTTTAGAAATAAATATCTTTGTATTTATCTATCTAATTTGTTTCTTGTGGTATTTCTCCAGAAATTAATTACATTGAACCTTTAGTTTATTTGTGCTTCATTTGTTAGGATTCTTGTAAAATTGCTAATGTCTTTTTGGAATGCTGGATGCTTGAATCTAACCTACAACCTGTGTGAAGAAGGCTGTCACTTTTTGGTGACAGTCCAAAATGTGTGTACTGTGAGTACTGTGAGTACTCAGTCCAAATTGTGTTATCCATTTTATATCAATGCTTCACAATTACATCTATATGTTAACCATATTGTATTACTTTACAATGTTGAAAAGAAGAAGTGAATGCCTCCAGGGATGGGGCATCCACAACTTCTCTGGGCAACCTGTTCCAGTGCCTCACCACGCTCTGAGTGAAAAATATCCAACCTAAATCTCCCCTCTCTTAGTTTAAAACCATTCCCCCTTGTCCTGTCACTACCAACCCCTGTAAACAGTCGCTCCCCCTCCTGTTTATAGGCTCCCTTCAAGTACTGGAAGGCCACAATGAGGTCTCCCTGGAGCGTTCTCTTCTCTAAGCTAAACAAGCCCAGTTCCCTCAACCTTTCTTCATAGGAGAGGTGCTCCAGCCCTCTGATCATCTTTGTGGCCCTCCTCTGGACCCATTCCAACAGATGCACGTCTTTCTGTCCAGGTCCCTGTGGATGGCATCCCATCCCTCTATTGTATCAACTGCACCACTCAGCTTGGTTTCATCTGCAAATTTGCTGTTTGTGCACTCAATTCCCTCATCTATGTCGTTGATAAAGATGTTGAAGAGCACTGGTCCCAAGACACACCCTTGAGGACACCACTTGTGACTGGCCTCCACCCAGACATAGAGCCATTGACCACAACCCTTTGGCTGCGAACAACCAACCAATTATTTATTCACTGAACAGCCCATTGTTCAAATGAAAGATGTTGAAGAGGTTGCAAGGAGAAGTCTAGGACATATGTAAATGTAGCAAAACTTACTTGACAGACAGGAAGGGTCTTTTTGTTATTAATAGAATCTTTTAATCAACATTTCCTGGAATGGCAATAATACCCCTTACTTCCATGCAGAGCCCTCAGGAGGCATTGTAAGTACTTATTGTAAAAATCCTGATACATGCATATGAGACAAGGCAAATTTAGGTGAAACTTGTGCACATTGGTAGAGGCAGGATTAGACCTGTTGGCTCCTGGGTCTCATTTCCATGCTTAAATACTGGAAATCACTCTTCCTTAAGGATATCAGGCTGTTGAACTTCTATGGAGTCCTTTCCAAGCTTGCCTAACCTCTCTGTGGGTGAAGTAGTTTCAGGAGTTCTGCTCATTCTTGTGAAAGTAAACTAATTGAAGTTTTCCAAACTTTAGATTAGCCATTTAATGTACCATGACCCTTGAAGAGCAAGCCAAGTACACAGTCTGTCCCGCTCTTCTATAACTTATTAGAGAGCCATTCTGGGTTTCAGAACCTCTCCAGGGACCACAGAACACTAACTTCTGCCAGGGAAAACAAAATGGGGAATTTGAAGGGATCAAAAGGTGAGAGCTTACTTATCACTAGCCAGTAAATAGGAACTGAAAAGCCAAAAGTATATTTGGGACTGTAAGTAAAACAAAACTTTTCTCACCCTTTTTACCTTTTCTTCCAAAGACTATCAAAACAGTCTTTTAAAACAGTAAACCAGATGTGGTTGACCATATTAATTTGATTTTCCTGCATAGTCGTTACTGCTCTCAGTATAAGTTTTGCCTCTCTTATTCATCTGGGAAGTGCTCTCTGGTCTGGTCTGGCCTACCAGAGAAGAGGACAGAACATTCTCCTAGGTATATGAAGATGAAGAAGTTGTTCAGGGGCATAGGCTCTCACTCAGAGGTGAGGTTGGAAAGTTGGGATCTTCATGTCTCAGCTCTTTGTTAATAACACATGTATTTCTCTGCATTTGTGATCATAGTTATTATAAAACAAGAAAAGAGTTCTTATATACAGGCTTTTACACCTGTTCCATTCTGATTAGCCCAGAAGTGCCTGTATTGGCCTGCAGCCATGTGGAGTACAAGTTCCTCTCCAGAGCCCCAAACACACATTGTCTTGAGTTTCCTTCACTACAGCATTCCCTGTCTGCTCTCAGAGATATTTTCAGTAAGTTTTTGGAGAAAATGATGTAGGCACAGTTGGTAGAAAGAAAGTGTAGCCAGCATTTCCCTGATACAAATGATTCAGTACAGCGTATTCAGGCATATTCTGAAGCTATTAGCAGAGCAGAGGGAGGGAAATGCTAGAGGGGATATTGTTATTGCTGGCCCATTACCTGGAGGCAAAGGATACTCCTGGAGGCTTGGAGATTTGGGGCTAATAAAAAAAAAATAATCTGAGTTGATGCAAACACAGACCCACTGTCAGTGAAAGAATAGTTGGTATGTGAACTGTTACAGGAGCTTGACCCCTACAAATTGGGGACCCTGAAAATATCCACCCAAGGGTGTTAAGAGAGCTGGCTGACGTCATCATGAGGCCACTCTCCATAATCTTTGAGAAGTCATGAAGATCTGGGGGCATCCCAGAAGACTGGAAGAAGGCTAATGTCAACCCCACCTACAAGAAGGGCTTAAAGGAGGATCCAGAAAATTATAGACCCATCAGTCTTTCTTCAGTCCTTGGGAAAATTATGGAATGAATCCGCATGGGGACTGCCACAATTCAGATGAAGCACGTGATTGGGAAAAGCCAGAATGGATTCACCAAGGGCAAATTTTGCTTGACAAACCTGATCACCTTCTACGACAAAGTAACCTTCTTGGTTGATGTGGGGTGAACAGTGGATATTGTCTACCTGGATTTCTCCAAGGCTTTTAATATGTTTTCCCACAGCCTCCTCCTAGAGAAACTGGTGGGTTACAGTCTAGCCAAGTGGTCTGTGTGGCGGGTGGGGAACTGGCTGATAGGCCACACCCCAGGGGTGGTAGTAAACCGACAGGCCACACCCTGAGGGTGATGGTAAAACGCTCTTCTTCAAACTGTTAACCTGTCACAAATGGGGTCCCCCAGGGACTGATATTGGGTCCAACACTGTTTAATATCTTCATATGTGATCTGGATGTTGGGATCAAGTGTACCCTGATGATGTCTGATGACGATACCAAACTGAGTGGAGGAGTGGACTCTCTGGAAGTTAGAGCCACCCTGCAGGAAGACCTGGATAGGCTGGGAGAGTGGGCTAAGAAGAACTTTATGAAGTTCAACAAAGACAAATGTAAGGTCTTACACCTGGAAAAACATAATCCAGGAGTGCAGCACAGGCTGGGATCTACCTGGCTGGGGAGCTGCTGTGTGGAAAGGGACTTGGGTGTCCTGGTGGACAACAAGCTCAATCTGAGCATGCAGTGTGTTGTTGCAGCAAAGAAAGCCAAGAGGATGCTGGGGTGCGTGAACAAGGGCATCACGAGCAGAGATAAAGTTGTCATTATCGCACTCTACTCAGCACTTGTCAGGCCACACCTGGAATACTGTGTTCAGTTTTGGTCCCCACTATACAAAAAAGATGTGGTCAGGCAGGAGAGAGTCTGGAGAAGGGACACAAAGATTATCAAAGGACTGGGAAGCCTACCATATGAGGAAAGGCTGAGAGAACTGGATTCATTCAGCCTTGAGAAAAGAAGGCCTAGGGGAGTCCTTGTCACCATGTTCCAGTATTTAAAGGGTGGCTACAAAGAAGATGAAGACTTCCTTTTTTCAAGCAGTCATGTGGAAAAGATGAGGGGTAATGGGTACAAGTTACTCCTGGGGAGATTCTGGTTGGACACAAGAGGAAAATTTGCCTTTGGAATAATCTCAGGGGAGTGTTGGATTCCCCCACATTGAACAGTTTTAAGATTCACCTGGACAGGGTGCTGGGCATCTTGTCGTCTAGACCATGCTTTTGCATTAAAAGGCTGGACCAGATGATCCTTGTGGCATTGAACAATTTTAAGATTCACCTGGACAGGGTGCTCCGCATCTTGTCGTCTAGACCATGCTTTTGCGTTAAAAGGCTGGACCAGATGATCCTTGTGGTCCCTTCCAACCTCGTATTCTATGATTCTGTGATAACCATCTTCTTCATGCTAAAGACATTAATCGCTTTCACTTTAATTAGAAGAAACACTGCTGCTTTTGTTTCTAGAATTTTAAGATTCACCTGGACAGGGTGCTCCGCATCTTGTCGTCTAGACCATGCTTTTGCGTTAAAAGGCTGGACCAGATGATCCTTGTGGTCCCTTCCAACCTCGTATTCTATGATTCTGTGATAACCATCTTCTTCATGCTAAAGACATTAATCGCTTTCACTTTAATTAGAAGAAACACTGCTGCTTTTGTTTCTAGACAAAAAAGTGAAAATGAAGGGTCAGTCGAGGTGGGTGTACAGAAAGGAATTATTTAGGCACTAGTTCTAGGAAGGGAGATGCCAGCTGTGAATCTCAGTCTAAGTTGGACTTCTAGGAGCAGCTTAAATCTCAGGGAGTGTGAGAGTTTGAACACAGCCTCTACAGGATATATCACCCTTTCTGTTCTCTTTTTTTTTCTCAGCATACTGGTTTCTGTGATTCTTCAGCCTGAACTGCTTCACTTGTCCTGATCACAGCTTGTGGATCAGGTGTCTAATTCTGGTTTTGATAAATCTGTGGTCTGAGGCCACGGTTGTGGCAATGCAGAGTGTCACCAGGCACTTTCTTTTTCAGATGTTTTTGTATGGTGCCTCTCCCACTGTATAAGGAGACATAACAGAAGAGTGGCAAATATAAAAGCCAAAGCAACTCAAAATGGTTCTGTGTATCCATAGATCTATACATTATTTATCCATGCTTGAGTTTTAGTGAGGAGGAATGCCATTTACTCATTAGTTTAGAAGCCAAAAATACCCACCACTTACATGTTGACTCTGGGCTGTCTTCTGTTCCAGATACTACATTTTTCTTCCATTTCCCAGACAGAAGATATTAAATGTCAGTGTTTGACAGGCATTATTTTTGTTACTGTACCAGGAAGTAATGCAGATCAGCAGTTACTGTAAGGGTTGACTGTGATCCAGACAGAAGGTTCTTATTTATAGTCCCACTCTGTGATATAGTGAAATGAGCTGCAACATGGTATGATGTGATGTTAACAGTTTCTACCGTCCAGCTGGCCAACCAGGGTGCTACAGGAGGGCTCACATTTGAAGACAATATTGCAAGTTGACAGACCCTTACCATACTATGTTGTCTAGTGAGTAGGGAAGACTCAATTAGCTTCTTTTTCAGTACCCTAGAACAGGATGACGTACATTTGTATAAAGTGAATCTCAGATAGCCATGGATAATCTTGTCCCGGATGAAAAAAATGGCAATATTTTCTTTGTCTTCTCTGAGAGCGGAATGTTACCTTCAGGCTTTGTTTCTTATTAGGGTCATTCAGAGTATAGTTCCCTTAGGGCATCTGAGCCAATTTGCTCTGCACCAGCAAAATGGTCGTGATTTTCCATGGGGACATCCATCCTGACTTATTTAGCACCATGAGTAAAAGTTGTACAGGTAGAAAAGTGTTCTAAAGAGAGGCTGAAAAACTTTTGCACAGTGAGCTGTCTTTTATTAAGCAGACTTGCATGACTTTTGACAACCTGAATGTTTTATTTGTAAAAATGTTAAAAAATCTGTTGTCAGTAAAATAGCTTACCAAAGGTTAAAAAGACTTCTTCCTACTAACTTCAGACTCACTGTGTTACAAGAAAGAAAAAATATGTCTGGGATTTCTTTCATCTTCACAGTAGAACATCACAGGAACAAAGCTAAAGTGGCAGTCATTATTTTGTATATACACATTTAAGTAGAAAAATACATATTAGACAAAGCAATGGGGAAATGACCTTGCAAGCTTGTAAACCCCCTCCAATCATTGCAACCTACAAAGTTTAATTTGCTGCTGAAATTGAAATTTAAGGTAGGTTTGTGTCTACTATGTTCAACTAATTGAGGAAATATACTTTGTTCTTGGAATCCTTTTATTAGACCTGAGCAGTTTTAAAGCCACTTGTTACCATACTTCATTGAGGTACCCCCTTAAAACACAATTAAAAAGGTGATTGTTGCAAATGATGTAACATAAAAGTGCAAAAGGTTGGTTCAGGGCTAAGAGTGAAGGGATGAGTCATTCCTGCCCTAGGCTATGCTGGAATTATGAAAAAATTAAAATGGAGTTCGGTAGAAAAGGACAAGATGTTATAAAAAGCATAATGACATAGGTGAAGACAGGGAATGGAAAGGGCAGAAAAGGTGGTAGTAGGCAGAAAAAGGCTGGAAATTAGAAAAGAAATGGTAGAAAGAGGCTAGAGGGGCAGGGAAGAAGGAGTTACTATAAATAGCTGATATCTCTTGGGAAGAAATATCTGTCATCTTGTTATATCTCTACAAATTGACACTTCTATCACATTTACTGTCACTGATGTTCTGCAAATGCTCCACTGTAAAAAATGTTAAAGACATAGTAAGTGCAAATAAAGATACCAAGGTTCAACTCCTGACTTCTTACAAATCCCATGTTTTAGTAGTTCTCTGTAAGTTACAGCCCTAATATTTATGACTTTGGGGTGAATTTCGAAGCCCTGAAGTGTCAAAGTATTTGCAGGAATGAATCCTGACCTTAAGCAGTCCCAAGGTCTTTCCGTTACAAGACCATGTTTCTGATTGTTTTTAACTCCAATACTTCCCATGCTGAACGCCTCAAATTAAATTTCTGTGTTAGTGAACGTGCCAGTGAGGATGGTATTGTCCTTCCTGAGAGGAGGTTTGCAAGTGAGTACACGCTGTACATGGAAACAGTTGCTTGCACGGAAATGTGGATTTGGTAATCATCTAATATCTGACTGCCCAGCCTTGCTGTATTTTTAACCCATTTTTTCAGTGTAGTGTCTATACCTTTATTAACTAACAATTCTTCTATGGAATTCAGGAAGCAGGAGTTTCTTTTTGCATCTCATTAGTAGATTAAAGATGAAAAACTATGGCTGTTCTGAAAGCAGTTTTGCTACCCAATGCAGCCTTACCTAAAGGAAATTAAGATCTACTGCTAGAATTGGGGAGAAACTATCTGTGGAGTGAGGTCAGAAAACTTATAGAAGAATTTCCATTTACTGTATGCTTACACATTAAAATGGTCTAAAAATCATCTCTGTATTAGGCATATTAGAGGGAGGTGATTGTCCCCTCTACTCTGCTCTTGTGAGACCCCATCTGGAGTAGTGTGTCCAGGCCTGGGGCCCCCAGCACAAAAAAGATGTGGAGCTCTTTGAACGGGTCCAGAGGAGGGCCACAAAGATGATCAGAGGGCTGGAGCACCTCTCCTATGAAGAAAGGTTGAGGGAACTGGGCTTGTTTAGCTTGGAGAAGAGAAGGCTCCAGGGAGACCTCATTGCGGCCTTCCAGTGCTTGAAGGGAGCCTATAAACAGGAGGGGGAGCGACTGTCTACAGGGGTTGATAGTGACAGGATGAGGGGGAATCATTTTAAACTAAGAGAGGGGAGAATTAGGTTGGATATTAGGCAGAAATTTTTCATGCAGAGCGTGATGAGACACTGTAACAGGTTGCCCAGAGAAGCTGTGGATGCCCCATCCCTGGAGGCGTTCAAGGCCAGGCTGGATGGGGCCCTGGGCAGCCTGCTCTAGTGGTTGGCAACCCTGCCCACAGCAGGGGGGTTGACACTAGATGATCTTTAAGGTCCTTTTCAACCCAGGCCGTTCTATTATTCTATGATTCTATATTAAAATGTACCTGAATACTGAATATTTTTGTATCTGGCTGTCTGATCATGTAGGTTCATATTTCCATTAAGGAAAGCAATGAGACAATGCGTTTCAGTGTGGCTATTTCACGATTCAGATCATCAGCTCATTTCCTCACTGACTGTTCTCAAGTCAAACATCATCTTAAATTCCATTTCTCAGATTTTCAAAGAAGGGTTTTTTTCTGGAGCTGTATCCCTTTCATCTGTACACTTTAAAATATGCCAACCAGTGCTTCCTCAATTATTTGCATGATTGCATGTAGTTCTGTTTCAAGATGAAATAGATACATAAGCAATTGTTTTTTAATGCTGCTGCTTTCTGACAGGCTTTCAGAATCACAGGATTTGTATTAATTGTTATAAAAAGGACAACATGCTCAAGGCAATTAAGTTGGAAGAAGTAAGTATGCACAGATAGTGCATATACATAGTCTGTGTCAGTTGCCGTTATGTGTTCTCAACTAGATATCTTTGAAGAAGCAGAACGAGAATTGACAGCATATGAAGTATGAAAAGTGTTTTGTTTCAGATGGGACAAAATGGAAGAAAAAACCCACTGTCAGTTTTTATCAGTGGATTTTAAAGTTCTGCTAAAACGTAGGAAAAAAGCACTGTTACAGGGTTATGCTGATCTTTTTGTTTGCTTGAAACAAGCTTAAATTCTATTGATAAATTATCCTTTTGAATATCCTGAAGTGTGTCTACAGTGAATTTCCCCAGTGCAGCATATTAGAGTGAGAACAGTTTGGAGCATTTACACTGAGAAAGAATTGCCAGAGGGAATGAATCCAAATGGCACTGAAATAGTAAAGCTCTTGGGAAACTTAATGGTATAGAAGACAAGTTATTTTGCATTCCAGGCTATGTACTGATCCTAAGTGCTATCAAGAAGCTGGAAAAGAAAGAATATATAAATGCAACAAAAATATAGATCTGGTACTTAAATTAATTGGAAAAATATGCACATCGTGCTTTGACTTAATCTTTCCTTAACCTACTCCATGACTTCCAACTCAAGAAGTAGACCGAATGCTGAAGTAGAATGAGAATATGTTGGAAGCTTTAATTTGAACTGCTAGGGGAATAGATTGGATTGTGCATGCTGTGCAGATATTTACAACAATTCTCTTTGTAATCTAAGAGCATGCCAGCAGTGCCTGGCCACACTGAGGAGGAAATCAGTGGCCAGTTTGAGACTCTAAAGCCACTTTTTTTTCAGCATATCAACCCCTTCCAACACACCACTGGCCAATTCTCAGACATGAAGTTTCCGTATTTCCAAGTTTCCAAGCTTCTCATACTTTAAGTTTCACCCTGCAGTGGTGAACACCATACTGAACTTAGGAACTGGAGAAGAAGTGCCATAAAAAGAGAGGATTTGATTTAGGAACTATTCTTGACCTCCAGCAGCCCTTCCTTGCTGTAGGACTTGTCATTTTAGCTCAAGCTGCACAGGCTAATGTATTAATGAAATACTCAGACTGATCTCTATTGCAAGCCTCAGACAAAGCTGTAGAGGAGACATGTAAAAATTGTTTATCTGTTATTTTTTTGGGGAGCTGTATGACAGGGAAGCACCTTGCTCCAGTAACACTATTCTTTGTAACATTTGTCCAACTCCTACCTCCACACCAAAATGGTCCAGTGGTTTCTTTACCTATCTTTATCTTGCTATGGACAGTATTAATCTTCCGTCTTAATGTGGAAGAAGATAAGGGTATAGGAGCACAAAATCCTTAAACATTTTTCTTGTAGTGGTATCTCAGGTCACTGTGAATCTTTCAAATCCTGTCTGAACCTGGTGCCTCTGGGAAAGGTGCCAGGAACTGTTGGTTCAGCCATGGGAGAGCATCAGAGCTGGAATGGTCTAAAATCACCCTGCACAGTTGCAAGAAAACAACAGTTCACGACATGGTTCAAGCCACCTCATGTGCCCCTGCTAAGTTGTTTGTACTTAAAATCAGTTCTGTCCTACTGGCACAATTAGGAATGGCTCAGCTTGCTAATGTAGAAATTGTAGGAGCTATGCAAAAGCAGGATTGGGTACCTAGCAGCAATTTTTACTTTTGAGAGCTTTCAGTACCAACTTTAAATATATTTTTTTTAAGTAAGTCACTGCAACAACAATCTGAGGCACTTCAAGTCAAATATATTCAGACAAATTCTGTTTCATAATAGTCTGTTGTGCTTCACTGAGGATTTTCAACCAAACATTTCTTCTAAAAGAACTGTAGGCATTATAGGATGATACTGTGATACTGACCATTAATTCTAAAGATGTTTGATTGTTATCTGGGCTAGTTAGGCATCCTTGGCCTTTATCTTGGTCTTTTCTGAGTCCCAAGCCTTTTAACCATTTTTCAGGCATATTGATCTTCAATCATGTGGTTACCATGTCCAGTTTGTTCTTCTGCGCTAACATAGAATCGTAGAATAGTTTGAGTTGGAAGGGACCATGGAGGCCATCTAGTCCAACCCCCTGCAATGAGCAGGGACATCTTCCACTAGATCAGGTTGCCCAGAGCCCCGTCCAACCTGACCTTGAATGTTTTTAGGGACGGGACATCTACCACCTCCCTGGGCAACCTGTTACAGTGTTGTGGAGAGGACTCTTCCTCATTCTTATTTGTGGATCAGCTTGTCCTCTGAGATGAGATTTGATGCCCTACTGTTATTTTAAATGTTCTCGCCTCTGTCCTTAATCTTTTACCTGCAGTCAGCCTTCCTGACTTTCAAACTAGACAGCAAAATCCATCAGTTTAACATGTTGACATCTCATCAACCGAATCATCTCATCTTGAGAAAATTAGGCTAAGTACTTAGACAGATATACTAGCCTGACTATTCTGTGATAGTTAAACCAGCCAATCTCCATGCAATTTACATCAAAATGTATTCCAGGAAGACAATAGTTAACCATGTACGAAAAACATGAAAAAAATGCATGGGTGGAGTTGTAGTCAATATATTATTTTTAAATGTAATTTAGTTATTATTGGCAGGATGGAAGTGGTACTGTTTGCCTGGAAAAATTAGGAAAGGAAGTTAAAAATTTGATGTATTTTCAACTTGTCTGAAGTATTGTATATCTTTAGTCTTTATGACATTGAAAACTCCCACTATTCTGTGTGGTGCAGTGGTGCTTGGCTGGTATTGCTTAATCATTCTAATGTTAATGAGGCTGTTGAGACTAGAGGTTTACACTGGTATTTTGGCTTCACGACACTAGTCTATCAATGTGTAATGATATTTTAAAGCCTTATACAAACTTAGAACAGATGCATTAAAAGCATCTTGTTATTAAATCACCAAATCAGTGTGCAAATAAGATTTCATAGTTTTAGTATTTATAAAACAGCAACACACCACTTTAGTGCTCTACAGCAAATCTAAAGAGGCAATGTCACTCAGGTCTGTATTCAGGCGGCAATGGGTAGCAGTCTGGGATGTAACTACTGTAATATTTAACTTTAATAGAGTGCTTGAGGACACTGGCTATGCAGGGTCGCTGGAGTCAGTGGAAGCATGTAATTGCCTCTGGGAGTTTGTCCTGTAGAAACTTATCTTGAATGTCATCCCCGCCTCCCGGCTTCTGCTTACCAAGTGTGTAAGGAGCCAAGTTTTGTGGCCTTGAAAGTAGATCTCTTGGTCTTAGATGCCACAACAGCATCTAAGTAAGGAATCTGAATATGACCATCAAAGACCATATTCCAGCCTAGTCCGGCCCATCTTCCTCTTGTGCAAAAGCAGATGGGGGTTGTAGTCCTTCACATGGAAACATTTGCCCCTCCCTCACCATGCGAGACATGTTCTGTGGTAGCATACTGGGAGAAGAGGTGAACCATTGCTCTGGCTGCTCCCTCTCCAGCTGAGGCTGAGGGATCTGATGCTCAATAATCACACTGAGCTGCTGAGACCTTATATAGGAATCTGATTTATTTAGAATCTGATTTCTACGTTCACATTGTGTGAGATAATACTACAGCAAAATAACAAAAGCCTTTTGAGTGGATGTTTGTCAAAAGGGCAAGTAATGCTGCAAGGGAGGCTTAAGACACTAAGTGCTGCCTTTCCATCCAGTGCCAGAAATGTGAGGATAGTTTTACGGTCCTTGCCATGTAAGGATTGTGGATTCATTCCTCCATTTCCTTGTAATTTTGGAGCTGCTTTAGATGTGCAAGTTAAATCTAAAAGTTATGGATGATATTTAGAATTGTCTCTGCCCATGTATTCTGAAGGACCTTAGATTATTTGGATTCTTTCTAAACTAATTAAACTCAGAATAGTTCATAAATATTGAAGTGTAGGCAAAGCAAGGCAAATTAAACTGCTGGATAATAGATACCTTAAATACCCGCTGCTTTGCTTGCCAACCCCAGCAGTTACTCTTGGGTTTCACTGAGCTTAAGCTAGATCACTTTCAGAGTGTCCGCAGCTCCTTAGGACTGGACCTTCCCCAAAACACATTAAATACTGGTAATTCCATCTCAATAAGGGGAAGGAGCTGAAAAGAGAGGACATAAACAGGAATTCTTCAATAACTGTCTCAGTGGCCTCAGCCAGCTGGTCTGGAAAGAGCATTTGCACTTGCCTCCTGTCTTGAACACCAGCCTCTTTACACGTGAGCCTCTGCTGAGATATTTAGCATTAGAGAAAATAATAGGGTTTTTGAAATATTTCAGGTGAGGCCGGGTAGGGGGATGTGCGTGGATCTAGGTAACCAGGTGCTGTATTTTGGCGAATAAAAATAACGTTCACTGGCTTAGCCTTGCTGTTGTTCATAGAGGAGGGAACACAGAACAAAACAAAGTCACTGCGGATCCTGTGCATTGTAGCTGGAGAACCCACAGGATCAGAGCAAAGTGTGTGTGTCCTCGAAGAGTGGCCCAACACACTGTTGGTAATGCATCTTGCTGGATGGAGTGAAAGATGTCACTGTTGTCTTGCTGGGAGAGAGGAAGAGATGGAGAATAAGGAGGCAAAGAAAAGGAGAATGAAGTGGCTGATTCCCTTTGTGCAAAGTGGATGGTGTGAAAGGAAGTCAAAGAAGAAAGCATGGCTTTAAAAGTTTGTTGTTCTCTGGTTGGCAGTTAAAAGGGGTAGTATTTTTTGTTAAACAAATTATGAACTTTTTTTTTGTAAAATAGACTTTGAATTGTTTTGTATGTTCTGCCTTCTTAATACATTATTCTGTGCTGTATAGCAGGATATGAAATTTTGCTTTGTACTTTATTGAACTACATGATGCAGGAAAGAAAACAGAGTAAAAAACATGGACAAACCTGTCAGAGTCTAAATTTAAATTGTTTTCAGATTGTGTATCTGAAAGGAAAATACATTCTTGATAGTTCCAATTAAGGAACATGATCTGACCCTGCTAAATATATATTTTTGTGCAATGATTTATAGCACAGTACAGGGGCAACCTGAGATATGCAGTGCAGTTCACAGATTCTTTGCTGACTGATTGTTCTTTGTTCCTTTGCATGGCTTGATTTTGCACTAGTCTGTTTTTCCCCAAGCAAATACACTCTTACTTGCTAACAGGATACCAGCTGCTGTTCTAATTTCGCATTGAGTCTGTGTCCCAGTTTCACATTTGTGATATGCTAATATGAAGTAGCTGTGCTTCTCCAATGAAGTTAAAGTGGAAAGAAATCTTGTTCCTTTTTCTTGGGTTACATGACAGTATAGTCCTGCAGCTTCATAACACCATGAACATATATCGAAATGTTGCAGAGTATTTTCTGCTGGATTTAAAAGCTAATTGATGGTGCTATGTCTCTTGTTGTGTGTATTTCTCTTTCAAATAGCTATTTAGTTTTATTCTGAAGTGTTTACTAGAGATGAGGAAAACAACCTGTCATATTGATCTCTAATGTATATGATTATATGAATATACTTTACTTAATTAGCACTTTGTAGATCAGTTAGATTTGTAGCTACAACATGAATAATCACAGCTTTAAGGCATATCAAAATCACTGAAGTGAGTGGAAAGCATCACCTGTATCAATGATTTGGCTTTAGCCCATCTTGTCAAATCTTATTTTGTGGTGCAAGAATGTGTAGGAAGGTGGGAAAATCTGTAACACACTTTCACTTAATGCCCTTTTGATATGCCTCCTACATCTATTCCCAACTTACAAGATATGGAAGAGGAATGGAAAAGCCTAAGAGCTCTGAAATCTGGCCTTAAGTCTGGCTTTAGATTCAGGTTCCCTCCTTTCTGAAAAGAATAACTTGATTTATTTTTGTGCTTATGAGATGCTGATTAATAATGGTGGGAGTCAGGCAAGAATTCATAGGGTAAGTAGGAAACAGATGATGTAGGGATGAGGTGGATGCCCATAGATATGTGGTCTGCAGTAGGGAGTGCTGCAAAATATCATACTTCGTGGTTGCGTGATGCCAGTATGAGTAAGATCAGGAAAAAAGGAGGACTGTAAAGTTCTACTGTGTGCACACAAGCATGACGTTTGTGAATGGCCATCATCTTGGGAACAACTGAACACAGACATGGTTGGTTTGGCCATGTGTCCTCCTCCTCCATCTTTCTTACCATGCATCCTAAAAGCGGTGCCAAGTGATGCTTGTTTGTCTCTGGCTGCCATGTGTATGTAACAGGCTGGTGTTGTTTGCCTGCAACATCCCAACCTGCTTTAGCAGGTGGCTTAATACCAAACTCAGACATAAGGGAGGTGGGAGAGGCTTTTGAAGAGCAGTTGTGAACTGTGAGCAGTCATCAGATATGGGAGAACACCAGGCTTAGCTTTCGCTTTATTTTTTAAATTTTGTTAGTAAAACCATTGTGAGGAAGGAGGCTGTGATGGCAAAACTGATAAAAAGTGGGAGTTGAGGAAAGTAATGCAGGAAAAGCTTTCTAAAGGCCAAATCTGTCAATTATATTATTAATATGTCGTTTGTAGCCTTTATGGAAGATTGACAGTGTCTTGGAACTAACAAATGTAATAAGAGGGATGTACGGTTGATTCTTCAATGATCTATTGTTTTCAAGTGTTGCAGCAGTCATGAAAATATTGTAACTTCTAAGGAAACCATTGAGACCAGAGGGAATGTGTTAATTATGGGCTAGAAATAGGATTGAAAATGCAAATAAACCTCTGGCTACAGTGTACAGGGAGTGTGCTACTTGCATTTTGTATCTCAAAGTCCAGTCACAGGGAACGAAGAACGAGATGACCCTAAGATATCCCATGCATGCCTACATTACATCCTGATATCGTATGGGATGAATCAAGACAGAGGAAGACTGCAAAGGTCTCGAGTGTATGCACAAAGAAATCCCCAGGACAAGCAGAGGTAGGGGTAAAGCTAAATAGCAGAAAATCTGAGGAAGAACGAAAGTTTAAGACATCCATACTTAACGCACATGTTTAAGAGAGCACCAGGGTTGTGTCTCACTTTTTTTTTTGCTTTTTTCAGTAGTGTGGACATTTGCCTTTGAATTAGTGATCTCGAATCCTTTACAGCCCACAGAGGGGAAGAGACACACTTTGTGCCTAGACAGACTTCTGAAACAGATCAAATGAAATATGTCCTAGAAATGCTCGTTTCTTTTACTGACTGTGACTGGACCTGACAATGATCAGCTCTCCCACTTAGGTGAGACAAATCCAACCCCGTGTTTATAGTACCATAATCAGGAAGTTAATTATTTGTTTTATAAAATAAATGCTGCTTTATTTTATGCTTGTCTGTTGTCTAAACAAGTCTGAACTAAATCTGGCAGGTAGAGGGCACCCTATCTTCTTGAAGGCAGCACTCAAATAAATAAAGGCTGATTACCAGACCTGGGGAGTGCCTAAATCCAAAAACTCTTAAATTTGTTTTAAAGTTAGAATTCTTGTAATTAGATTGGGCCTTGTGACTGAAAAGTGAATTGTCTCATCAAACTGCATTTGAAGTACTAAACCTGGAAAAACAGAGCAGGACTTCTGATGCCTTCCCCCTGCTCACCTGTGAAAATCAGTTCAAGAACTGATACTGTCAACAGCAAAAGGAAGAAGAGAGACCCCCTGTGCCAAACACTGCTGGGTGCCCCTTTGCCAAAGGACAGGGTGCGAGAAGCAGGACCCATCTTATCTTAGAAGAACTGAGTAAATTTGGGCTTTTTATTAAGAATGGTTTGTGTCACAGGAGTCCTTAGAGCACAATGGGCTCATGCTACAAGTCAGTTTGAGGTATCTGGTATGAGTTAGTAAAACTTGCGCCACAGGTTTTTGGAGGTGCATTTCACATTCACTTTTGTTTAATTGCTGTAGACACTTTCGGTCTGGCAGCTACTGATTCCCAGCATGGTTTCTCACTGGTGCCTGTTTTGCCTTTGCTGAAAATTTCTCAGTGAATTATAGAGTGAATGCTGCTTTACTGCAAACAGAAATTCATCACTTGGCGGTTCAGATGCAGCCCTAAGTGGTCGTACTGACTAGGCTGAATTTTCATAAATTTTTGTAATGATTATTTCCAGCGGGCATCTTCTCTCACAAGTTTGCTTTGTCAGATTACTGTTACTGAAAAAATTGAAGAAAACACAACTATGACAAAATTCTCTGGAGTCCCTATATCTGATAGATGCACAGTACACACAGGACTCCACTTAGTTTCTCTTTAGCTAAGGCACTTACAAAACTATTTTAGAATACTCTAGATAGACACTGGATTAGAATACAATACATACAAAAAGAAGAAAAGAGAAAACAGCTGGTGAAAAGCCATTCAGAAAAAATTACGAGAAAACAAATGCAAAAAAAATATGGAATAATTGAGTATTTCACAAGGTGAAACATAATCACAGTCTTAAAATGTAACAAGAAGCTTGAAGAGCTTTTTTGGAGGTATCTTATTTTCTAAGATAAAAAAAGCTACTGACTTTTATTAAGTGACTTGAATAAAAAAGTATTCTCACTAAAATTTTTATTATTAATGACTACTTCTGCAGATCCTTCAGTGAGAAGCACCGGAGCTTCTCGTAAGCTGTAGTTCAGCCATACTCATTCCTTTTGGAAAAGAATAATGGAATTCATACACTTCAGACACATGAGAAATATAGGGGGTTGGGAAAGGCATACTAGAGATCATACAGTGCTTTTTCTGTAGCTGTTGAAAACTTGCAGGAAAGTGAAAAGAGACTGTCTGAGGTCTAACTCTGCAGACACAGAAGTCTCAGTAAGCCAGGATGAAGTAGATCAAGCCTGGAACAAAGAGTGAGGATTTAAGTTTTTGCTCCTGTCAAGGGAGAGAGATTCTGGATCAGTGATTTGGAACTTGCTTATATGCTTGGTTGAATCAAAGTGCTTTGGGATTTGCTTAAAATTTTAAACTTGGGCTGGAACAGGTTCTTGGTGGCTTTGTGCATGAGCGTGTGTGTGTGTGTTTTTCTCTTTCAAAGTCTTGACAAGGACAGACTCTCCAAACAGGTGTCCCAGAGACAAATTGAAGGATATCTACTTTTTACATATCTGAAAATGAAGGCCAAAATGTTTCACTAGAAGGAAAAAAAAAAAGTGTCTTTGCTTGTGCCTTCCCAATTTTCAAGACAAATAACCTGATCTGGTGTTTGACCCAACTCTCTGTAATTCAAATCTGATATATACACCATCCGCTTGATTTTACCTTTGTCACTGTGGCAGAAAATGTGACTTGTTATAAGTTTTCACTGGTCATGATGAGAACCAGAGCAGAAGGCTAGACATGATATTGCAGCAGACCTCCACCTGTGAGTAAACATAGGGTGAATGTTTCTGTAGCCAGTTTGAAGGTACTCAGTTTCTCCAGGTTTTCAGCTGACATCAGGATCTGAGCAAAGCTGTGCTGAACTTGCTTTGGAGGAACCTCTGTATTGAGCTAGTCTGCAGCTGAGCATGGAAGACGCATACAACTAATAAATGGACTCTAGCTGCACCAGGGGAGGTTTAGATTGGATACTAGGAAAAATTTCTTCACTGAAAGGGTTATTAAGCATTGGATCAGGCTGCCCAGGGCAGCAGTTGAGTCATGATCCCTGGAGATATTTAAAAGATGTGTAGATGTGGTGCTTAGGGACATGGTTTAGTGGCGGATTTGGCAACGTTAGGTTTACAGTTGGACTCAATGATCTTAAAGGTCTTTTCCAGTCTAAATGATTTGACAATTCTATGATTCTTTTTTTTTTTTTTTTTTTTTTTTTTTAAGGACCACATATTCATTTAGAGCCTAAATAGTTTGCGTCTGGAAAACATTGGTGAATTGAGTCAAGACCAGTGGTTTTAGAACTTTAGATTTGAGCTCATTTTTCCCTGGGAATCTGCTGATGTTTGAGCCATTTATACCACTTGCTTTGTTAGGAACTTTACGCTGCCACCCGCAATCATAGTATTTGATCACAGATTTATCTTGAAGTTACAGCATGTGTTTATTGTATTTTAATGGGGCCAAAATAAACTCGGTACTTTTTCAAATGCATCTGTCAAGTTTGACAGAAATACCCAGTCACTACTTATTTACAGGTCCTCAGATTATTGATTATTGCAATGAAAAGAAAATTAAAAAAAAAAAAGTATATAGGAAAGTACATTCTCCCACCAAGCAAACAAAAGAGAATTGTGGTTGTCTGACATCCTTTTTTTTGCGGAAAACTCAGAACAAGATGGCTTGATGACTGTACTGCAACCAAATCTCTTGTACTGACCACTTTTGAACCCATATTTACACATGTTCCTGTAAAGGGAGGGGCTGTCTGACCCAATTACACTGAAAGGAAAACAGAAGATCAGGAAATTTATTTTTGTTTTGAAACATTTTCCACCATCTATCATGCTTTCTTGCTTTCATCAGCACCAATGTCAATCTACTTTTGTCCAGAAATATTTTTTTTTAATCTTAGAAATCAGGTTTTTTTATCTATAAAAATGGAAAACAGAACAGAAAATTTTCAGTTATTTATAGAAATTTTTCATTCACATTAAAATATGTGGTGCAGTTGTTTAGCCTTAACATCCTCTAATCTCTGGTTTCACTTTAGCAGTTGAGTGCCTTCTAGTGTCATGTATTTTGTGCTGCGCTGTTGCGTTCATCCCATTCAAGTGCAGGGTTGAATGGATCCACCATATGGCTGAGAACAAAATGTGAGTGTAACCAGGATCAGGGCTGCCACAAGATGCCGGTAGGGAAGGATATCTCCTAACACGCTTTTTCTCCCCCACCCAGTAATCCCTGATGAGTGATTAAGGTGGAACTTTCAGGGCTTGGCCACTTCATGCACTGTGCATAGTCCAAAACACTTTTACTGCAGCTGGAAGTACCTTCCTAATGGTGTAGGTTTCTAGGTTTTGGCAATGAAAGATGAAATTACAAATGAATCATGAAAACATTTTGTTGGATCAGTCATTTGCCTTTTCATTAATTTTACTTAGCCTTTTATTTTAAACAGCTTTTGTCCAAAGTACTAGAGAGGCTTGCTTAGTTATTCAGCGTGTTTGTGCTCTGAGTGCCTCTGATGATTTCTTGGCTTCAAACTGTCCTAAGGAAGCTATTCATAGCAATTCACACATGGAGGGCAGTCCTCATCTTCAGTAATTTGAATGTAAAAACAGATTCCAGATATTTTACCCTCCATTTATTTATTTGAGTAGACTTTTTCATGCTCTTCATGTGTATTTTATTATTAGGACTCTCTTCATCAGTTCTCCCATTTTCTCATCAAGTTCATACCTCTTCATGTTACACACACACACCCCCAACACATGCTCACAAAGGCATGCAACGTATTGCTAATACAAAATTACTTTCTAAAGTATAGACTCAGAATCAGACTCTTCTGCTCACGTTCAGATCTTCCCACTGCAGAAAATCACATTCAATGGCACAGTATTTCTTCTTTTAAACAGACATTATTAGTAAGCTTCTTGGCATAACATGATTGAGACCTCAAGACTCTGTGTCCTTATCAGAATAATTAGCTAAAGTTAATATTGACTCTCCCTTGCTGCCTTATTACCCCGATGTGTGTCTCATATTCAGTCAACACTGATAGCAATTTATTATTCTTTTCTTCCTTCTGGCAGCGGTTGGCATTCTAACATTAGATACTGGAGTTGGTGATGGCTGCTCTGCCACTACTGTGGATCCCCAATTAGGTGAATGCAGTTACCAGCCTACTGACCATGTGTCAGAGCACAGTAAATTAATAAGTAGGTGGGGGAAGAGTCACAAATTAAATGTAACAAGATCAGTCTGGATGTTGGTATTAAAAATATCATTTTAAACTGAGTAATCTGGTATTTGCCAAAATGTTTCCCATTGTTTAGAAGCTTTCTGCAGCCCCCCACATAACCACGCAAGTTCCTGATTTTACAAAACATTGGAGCAGTCACGTATTTTGGAACAACGGTGCCAATTATATTCCTTCTCTCTGAGGGACATGGAAAAAAAGACAACTGTGATTCCTGAGATTTCTCCAAGGATAATATTCTTGAATCACTGCTTTAAATGCGTATTTTGTTATAGGTTGCAGAATTACGAGGCAAAAAAACCCCTTATGTAAAAAAATAGGAAAGGGAAAACTCTGCTAGAATGATGTCAAAGTGTTTTCTCCTTTTTTTGACTAGAAGCTTAATTGCATTGCTCTTACTCCCTGGGAAATGCCTTATCTTGCTGAGTGAGACACCTGATAGGCGGTTTGCTACCCCCTTTTATATACACAGTCCTTCCACAGCATCTCAATGCGGCAAAGTCAAGGTAGAGAAAAGCCCTTCCACTTTGCTGTTGATCTCTCCATGGCTCATGGCTTCCTGTGACATCTCAGTCTCACTTTGAGCCACAGAAAAGCACTCACTTTGATTTCCAGGTGATTTAAAGACAACAGATATTAGGCTTCTTGATTACATAAGCACTGTTAAAAAATATATGGAAGTATTTCCATTAAGAAAGCAACCTCCCTGCAAGACACTGGGCTTCTTGAAATACTCAGTGGGATCTAGTAGACAAATCTGGGTACTGCAGTTGTCACTGAGGCTCTTTAATTTTGTGTGGAGGATTAATTGAACAGGAAACTATCATTATATATATTAAATAAAATTCTGGGTGTTTAGTTTGTTTCCGTCCAGATATTTTGCCTCTACATATGCCTTTTGGCTTCGTGCCTTGTGCTGCACCCAAGGTGTATTATCATGGCACAATACTGCACATCCTGTTGTGCCGTATGTTCCAGCAGATGTTCTGCAGAATTATTTTTCCACCATTTCAAATTCATTTCAGTAGATTCCTTAATTATGTAAGGTTCTGATTCATCTGCAGTTCAAAATGCAAGACTTCTATGATTTGAATATATGTACATTTTATATATACATACCCACAATTGAATATTAATATTGCTTCCCAGTGTCTGCATACCACTTACACAGATATATCTGTTTAATATTAATCCATAGCCGTGTGATAAACAACAGGAGTGAAATTAGTGTTTAAGCCAAGATCTGGAAAGAAGTAGATAGAAAATATCCAGTATGGTGCATTTAAAGCTTCAGGGGATATTTGTTACAAGTGATCTAATTTAATCCAAATATTTGTCATCCTTTTTCGTATGTGATACTAAAGTGAAATTCTTGGATGAAAAGAGATCAATAACTATTTTTAAAAGAATTTATCTTCTCTAAAAAAAAGCCTTGAAAAACTACTACCCAAAATTATTTATCCCAATATAATGGTTTTGTTAGTGATTTGATGGCTTTATTGACAGAAGTTTTAGACATATCTTAAATTTATTACTGCTTTTTCTTTTTTTTTTTTTTTCTGGTTGGATTTTGTTTTTCTTTCAAAAGAATGGAACTATTTCTTTATACCTCTTTGGAGACATTCAAATGTTATGGGTTTATTGGCCAAAATTAAGAATTAATTAGAAAAATCTGTTTGGTAAATATTCCAGATTTTCTGTTTTAACGGACAGATGTTTATGAATGTGATTCTTTAAAGAATCTGTTTCAAAACTCATGGAAGGAGATCAGAAGCTCCCTCCCCCAAATTTTATTGGCATGGAGCAGAGCTTGGAACATAATGAACAAATCTGGTTCTTCTTAGTACTGGTCTTGCCCGTGTAAATGTTTTACTGGTTTATTACAAAGGAAATCTTAGTGAAATAAAATGAACCAGGATCTTTGCTGAGTCTTCTTCTGCAATCACAATCTTTTGTGGAATGACAACTATTTCCATGACAATAAACCAGATCGTTAGGAACGGAGAACTCAGTTGGGCCAGAAAACTCCTGAGATCCAAAACCGCAGAGAGGGTTGGGGAGGGCAGAGAGCGGAGTTAATCCATTTGGGATTTTGGTTTTACGCAGGCAGTTTTGCCAGCATCAGGTCCTCAGAAACTAAGCATCAGGTCCCAGGAATCATATAATGACTTAACATTCGTTATGCCTTTTACGAGATGATGCATTCCTTGTGTTTGTCTTCTGGTTTTGGAGTCTTTTGGGCCACCACACTCATGTTTTCCAAATATTTCTGTATAATCAGGAGAGCTGGAAAAATTCTGTTATTTATTCCTTAAGAGAGAAGTTGAAATTCTCATATAATCCATGACTCAAAGGTCTGAGGCTCTAAAAAAAACCCACCTAATACCATGAAGAAATTGGAGCTTTGCTCAGATGAATCATAAAGCTTGAGACTCAACAACTTTTGCTCTGAGTAAAATATGTACCACTTCCACTTGGATGTACAGACAGCTGGCAGAAATCTTCACATTATTTATTTGAGAGAAAGCAGCTAAGGAGCCTGCTCTTGTTCACCTCAAATATGTCTTTGCAGTGGACCAAAACCCTTCACAATTCCTCATCCTTGCAAACCCGAGAGGCCTAAGGCTGAAAAATAAAGTCCCAGAAGTAATGTTCTCTGGAAAGCTTCACTTGTCTCTGTCAGGTCATGCTTTGTGTACCAATGAAGCTCAGAGGTGAGCTGTGAAGGTTATTCCAATGACTGCTTGCAAACACCGTAAACCGATCACCCTGTCTGGTGTGCTGCATATTTCACATGTATTTTCTGGAGCAGAGAATTAAGCTCCACAGACTTCTTTTTTTTTTTTTTTTTTTTTTTTTTTTTCTTTTCAATTAGTCATGGACACTAAAAATCTTACAAATTACTAAAAATGCTTAAAATAACTTTCATACCTGCTGGTGATGTTTCCTGGTTTGTTTATCAGTATTTCAGACCCTTTCTTGGTAATGAAATAAAGTCTGCATGTCCCACTGGGAAGCTGAGGTTCTCCCTCTGCCAACTATATTCCTGGTCTCCTTTCTTTAGGTGCTCGGCTTATGAGGATGAAACCATTGCAGATTGCAGACTACCAAATTAAGTTCTCGAAATGCTGACAACATGAATGCTGTCACATGTTAATGTTATTACATCACTGAAAGTCAGAGTTGTCTGTACCCAGAAGACACATTAGATTGTTGTTTGTGCTTTGCTACCCATCTGGTGAATAGCTAATTATTTGGACCCCTTCCAACAGGGTCCAACAAGCACCTGGCAGAGGATGTGCATCTGTTTCATTTTGCCATTGCAAAGGAGTGTTACAGAACCTTTCTGGTTATCATTGTTTAATTTTAAAATTACATCTGAGTGGAGCTAGAGTGAACTTGTGACAATATCTTGAATGGGACTGTGGAGGTTGGGTATCTATTAAATCTAATCTCCCCAGGCTCTCTGTATCAACATGTTTCTGTAATCAGCCCTTCAACAACTTTTGTCCCTGGGCTCAAGTTAACATTTGTGAATATCTCCTCCTCTCCTCATTATCTAATCTATCAGCAGAGTCTTCTGAAGCACTAGCTATAGGCATGTAGAAGCCAAAACATACTGAATTTTAAGGAGACTTTGGTTCCTGGGTTTCATGTTAAAAGATGACCAGGGTGTTTAAATTTTCAAGGCAGTTATGGTAAGACACTTGCACCTTGTTCCAGATTTTGTGCTGGAAGAATAATTTTGCAGTTGAGTCCCCAAGTATTGTTTTGAGGATAAGTTACCCAAAATGACAGCCATTCCCCTGGCAGCCAAAACCAGCCCATGTGATTATTCTGATGCTATTGAAACATTTTTCTGCTGTATAGGAAGATGCAGATGTTGAATGCCTTCTAACACACCCATGCGTCTCCACGTGCTTAGGTCCATCATCTCCAACCAGACTGACATGGAAGAAGTGGATTGTTGGGGTTGTTGTTGGAGGGTCTGGTTTGCTTTACAGCTGACTACCCATGGCCTGATGAATTTAACATCTGGGAACAGATCGCCGAAAAGATTGAACTATGCTGACTAAGAGAGAGTGGCTTGAATAATGCATGTGTCAAACACTGTTCATTCAGACCACGAGCAGCTTTTTGATGTAATTGTGTTCATTGCATTTATATTTGTAAAACGAGAAGGGTTTTGTTCACGCTGTGTTTTTGGTTTCACACGAATACCCATACCTGCATGGACAAGGCTTTCTGTCAGCTATGGAATATTTGTGGCCTGTGGTATGCAGAAGGTCATGCTAAAGAAAGCCCTCCTTCTACCCTGGAAAAAAAATCTACAAAATGTGTCCGAAATGCTTCAGAAATCCTGTGAGGCAATGGGAAGAACACCATGTGCCTCACACAAGCAGCTACATGCTGTGAATAACAAATGCCCAACAAGCAGTTAAATTGAACAGTATGTAAACAACCCACAAGGTGAAATTTCTCTGTGTAAACTGCATATAAAATGATTAACAAATTATTTAGTAAATAGGTTATTCTATCAGCACCAGATCTAATAAAGCCTGGGGTTTTGTTTTTTTTTTTTGAAGGGTGACAGCAGAGAAAGAGTTGTTCTGATTTTATGGCCATGCATTAAGGCATTTCTGCTGCAATTAATCCAGGAGGCATTCACGGGCTGATGACCAGCTTGCATGCATGTGCTGGTGGAGAGGGCAGCTGCTGCCACCAGAGAAGATGGACAGTTTTGGCTCTCTCTATTTTTCCATTGACCAGGGCAATAATAGCATCTGTCCCCTCTACCCAGCCATTTATCTCACTGGGATCTCAGCTGAGTGACACTGAATACAAGGTCTTACAGAGCGTGGGAAATGTATACCATCAGAATGGCACAGAGCACATCTGTACTGCAGCTGTGTCCAGGCTGGCTGGTGACGCATCGCAGCTGAAAAGCAAACGCATGGCAAGTCTTGTGTGCGCCTGCCATATGCCACTAATATTGTAACAGTTGTTCACATGTGGATTCACCATTTCCGTTTGTGTTAGTGCCACTTACGAAGTGTACAAGAAGCTCTGGTCTCCCTAATCTTGGGTGGTGCCATTTTGACGAACCCTCGTAACTGAGAACAGAATTATGCCACGTGGTTTCACAAAACAAGTGTGTGAATTGAATGTTCCCCTGTATACGTCAATTTTTTCTTAAATTATGTAAATATTTTCTTGCCTTTCTTATGTAGGCTCTGTGTTGTGGATATGTTTGTATTGTGTATGCATAGATTAACCAGTACCACTGATCCGCTAAAGTCTTGATACCATTTACCCAAAAGACCTGCTGGCATAGAGTATTTCAGACCTCCAAAAGCATGTTTTCATCAGAAACATTGCATGCACTTCTTTGCTATTGTGTCAGTCATGCACCTTAGCATAACCTTGGCCAACCAACCTCCTGCTCTATGATCTGTTCTGTCTTCATCCAGAACTCAATTAGTGTCTTTCACTTGTAAATGAAGCTAGGTTTATGTGAGTCCACACATGAGGTCTTGAGATCATTTAAAACCTAAAGAATACCTAATGCTCTTGGATCAACTCAAGTTTCTTCCCATCTGCTGCCGAGGGTGTGTAACGATAGTGAGTTATAAAGAAACTCGGGCCGAAGGGAGCCAAGGAGCAATCCCTTAAACTGTCTCTCAGTTTCTCCTGACTATTGCTACATGTTCTTCCTCTTTCCCAGTGCAAAGCCAAAAAGGCAACTCGCCGTGCTAGTGGGAGAAGGCTCACATGTTGATGCACAGTCTGAGTTCTGAGGCTGCCGGTGCCCCTGCACAGGGGTTAATGCCTGCTCCTTCACTCTGTTCCCATGCAGAGTCAAAGAGGTTTATTTTAACTCTTTATTAAGTTATTTTCATTTAGGTTCAGGTTGTTCAGATTTAATGAAGAGCTCAAAACCATTGGTCAATCTGAATTTTTAAGATAAGGTCACAGCTCAATTTAAACATATTCATGACTATCCTAGGAAAATTGTGGTCAATACCTAAACACAATCTGTCCCCAAGTGCTTCCTGGAGAAGCACTGTGTGATTTTTTTCTTTTTCCCTAGGAAAAAAATGTATAAATCTGGTTATTGTTTCCCTAATCTCCTTTTCCAGGAGATATCCTTTCTCTCCTTTCTTCTCTTATCCTCTTTTTCACCTTCTTTGGGATCAAGAGCAATTGTTCTCAGATGTGGTTTAGAACATTCTCTGGTCCAATCTCCCTTTGGCAGCAGCTGAGTATGAAGAAAGAGCAGCACTTCAGTCCTCTGAAATGGTATCATTAGGACTATGAGCAGGAGAAATCCTTTCAGATGCATGTACCCAATTTCACCATGAACCCAATTTCATTCTTTCTCCCACATTCCTTTCTGTCTCTTTCTGAGGGAGTGCAGCCCATGTTATCTTTGTACAAAATCATGATTTCTTATTAAACACACCAGCACACTGTCAGTAGCATTGGAAGAAAACAACCATAAAAGTAAAATTTTATTTCTGGTTTATATTGCTGGTTTAGCTAGTAAAAGACTGAAAAGTTGCTTCCTTACAGTACAATAGCCTACTTCTCAAGAGGAGACAAGCATTTTGAGATGAACCCACTGCATTTCATTGCTATACAGGATGTTAGGTGTAACAACAATACTTACAAATTAAAAATAAGTAAATAACAAGGTTCCTCGTAGTGACATTACGCAGAGACTTTTGTGAATCTCATGCAGCTACTTATTTTGCTGTCAGTAGGGCAGCATTTTTGAAGCTCAAACCCCTCATTCTCTATGCAGAATGTTTCTTAAATCAATTCTGTGTTAAAAATATGAAAACAGTAAATTAAGGGACATGCCATCAATTTGATAACACATCTTCCTACCTTCTTTTTTTCTTGTGTGACTCATTATTATATCTGAAACTGGACTCTATAAGAAAGTAGAAGAGAGTATGGGTATATGGTAGAAAATTCTCCCTGTTTGGGTGAATGCAGGAATCTCTGTGGCACTTGGCCAGAGTTGTGCAGACAGGTATATGCCTGAGGCATTTCTACTATAAAATTCTAAAATTGAATATCAAACATATCTGGCGACAAACTGAGTCTGACTTGATTTTAATTATGATTAAAAGGCCTTCCTGAAGCAATAAGTATTTATCCAAATGGAGCTTGTTCCCAGAAGACCTAGATCTGGATTTCTCCTGATTGACTTTTGTCACCCGACTGAAGCAGTCAAGATCACAGACCACTCAGATGTGAGAAAGGGAGGGAGGCACAACCTATGGAAGTTCCTCTCTCTTTCCATCAGTTACCAGACCAGCAGAGAAGTCTCCCAATTAAAGTGCCCCAGTTAAGTATCCAAAGGTGAGTTGAGCTCCAGTACTTATACTAAGAGATGTTACAGTGTGGCTTGTTTAGGGATAAATCCTCTTTTAACTAGGGAAAGTATGCTGGAAGAACAATTTTCCAACTAGGACATATGAATGGAGTACTCACAACTGTAATAATAACTTAGATCCTTATTAAGTCCCTGTTTTGCATGCTTCATGGCTGCTTTGAGCAGCCGTATAAAAAAAATAGATGTTCTACTAGGGACCGTGCTATCTAGACAGCCTTGAGACTCCAAATACAATTTACCATGTATGTTTGTGATTCATAACCTATGTGCATAGATAACGACCTTCTAATTTACATATTAATAAAAATGAGTTATCTTCAGATTATGTACAATCTACTGTGTTAGCTGTGCCCTTTCTTGTTTGGGGATTATAAAGAATGTTTGTGAATGTGTGTGTGTAGAATGAGCTTCAAGGGCTTCAGGCTTAGAGCAGCAGCAGAATTTGCACATCCTCATAGGCTGCTGCATAGGGCAGACTTCTGCTTTTATGTATGTAACTTCTCACTTCTGATTCATCAAAGTCTGTTGAAACCCTTTGTCTTTTTCCCTCTGCTGGAGTACCTCCTAAACCTGGAGGTTCCCAGGTGATTGTGGATGGAATAAAGGATCCCTGCATGGAGGATATTTCCCAGGACAGCATTCTCATAAGTTTCACGACCTTTTTCTTGACCCATGTCATCGTGTTGGTGAGACCCTTTTGTTCCACCTGGATATGAGAAGATACTAAGGCTAAGAGTCAATGGCCTAGCTTGTCATAATTCTGCATTAGGTTCAGTTGGGAAACTGAATCTTTCCTGAGTTGAGGCCAAAGAGCTCTACTTCCCACCTGAAATGTACCCACAAAGCCTCGTTTCTCCTAGCCAAGGCAACAC
>NW_010143236.1:165102-194733 GCF_000699245.1 Pterocles gutturalis
TTTACATCCTTGAGGCATACACTTAAATCAAAAGTTGGTCTAACATACCATATACATTTGTGTATGCCAATCACCATGGTGTCTTTTTTTCTTTTTTAGCATGCCTCTAAACATAATTACAGCTTGTCTTTCCATGCTGTTCAACTGAGAGGCATTTGGCTGTCCTGATGTGGTATTTTTTTTCTGAAGTAGAGCCTCCCAGGGCTATCAACATAACGTTCTCAGTTAAAAGACCCTGCCAAACAAGTGTTAGAGTAGTGATAAAGAGTTTTGTTTGGGTACAGGAAAGTGTTAAATTTATTCTGTTCATTCACCCCTTTCTTAATTAATATTGAGTTAGATTATATTTTGGGGGTCTAAGATAAGTCTTTTTTATTAATTCATCAAGTTGGTAAATTGAAAATTATAATAATATTTGCACTGTACAATGTTTGTATTTGTACAACATTTGAATTGTAAATGTTTATATTTTTTTTAATTTATTGTAAGAACTCCCAATTCTCTTACCTCCAAAAGACATTTAGGTTCATTATTGTTTCACCTTGCTGATATACAAGAAATGCGTTTCAGTAGTTTTGTTCCAGAGTAAATCTCCTGAACTTTTTTGTGAGGAGAGTTCAGACAAAATCTTTCAGTGCTATTTTTTCAGAGGTAGGCAAAAGAAGTTTCTAGCTACAATGCTGCTGAAGCAATGTGAAAATATGTGTATGTGCAAATTTGTGCATAGTCCTCTCTTACTGACTCCAGAGACCATGAATCTATGGCTGAGAGCTGCTTATTAGACAGTAAGTTCACTTGGATAGACGGTTGGTGTCAGATAAAATTGACCAACTCTGTGTTATGAAAAAGTTAGTGTGCTTGGACAGAGAAATCCAGTCTGGGAAACATTATCATCTATTTTACATGTGCCTCTATGCTGTTGAGATTTGATCTCGGCCTGCAGCAATTAAAATGCATCACAGTGGGTATTGGTTCCAAATGAATACCTGGATTCATGTATGGAGTCCACAGGCCTATGGACAAGTATTTTTCATGCACTGTAGGTGTCTAAACTCTTGTTGATGGAGAACTTGTCAGTAGTACCAATGCTGTCAACCTCTGAAGAAAACACCTAAGACTTGATTCAGTTGCACGTACCTGAGTGATCAGTATAACCTGAGGTGCTCTAGCCTGTTCGTGACCTGCATGAAGCTGAGAGATCTCTTGTAGGTCTTATGAGAGACCTGTGTGGCACCTACAAGTCAACCCAGATTACCCCAAGGCACCTTAAATGGCACTAGACATCTGTGTGTGGGGAACAGAGGGAGAGCCCCAGGGGCTGGTCATTGGAACTTCTCTTTGGCCTGTGAGTGACCATGACAGGGTCTTAAACGTTGAACTCAGGGCTCCATAGGAAGGCACATCATGATACTGATCCATGGAAAACAGATATTTGTTTAGTCTGGCAGGTTTGTTTTCAGTCAGCTCAACTGACTCACCCTGAAGCTGCGTAACCACTATATTCAAAACAAGGCCTGGGTGGGCAGGGGCAGGGATCTCGAGAAGGAAGGAAAAGTACAATTGTTCCTTTCAGCAGCAACTAGTGGAATTACACTCGCTACAGTTTGACAAAACTGAACTCTGCATCCCGAGGCATGGAAGGTGAAGCCTGACTAGATTTGAGGTGCTCCTGTCAGGGTGGGGAAGAGGAAGAACTAGGATGGAAATCCAGAGGCATCTACGAAAGCCCGGTTCCCTATTTTTGCCACTGCCAGGAAAGATGGCAGGGCGTGGAGACAAACAGATTGAAAGAACAGGCTTATGAAAGAGGTCAAGGCTTTGAAGCTGGCTGCTGTTATGTTTGTCTCTTCTCTTTCTTCTCCCACTTCTCTCTTTCTTTGATTGTTTGCATTTCTTCTGTTCATTGTCCATATTTTTGATAAACCACAGCTCACATGGCTCAGGACTTTAGTTTACCTGGCTGCAGCCCCAGGAATCATCTTTTTTCTTCTTAAAGAAGGCATTTCTTTCTCCATCTCTACTAGCCTAATTACCAGCTACAGCTCTCTTATCATTTGTTATCATGGAAGTAGTTGTGGGATTTTCCTTGTTGAGAAGGATCCCCAGAGGGACAGAAAAATGGCTCAAGTCTGGTCAGGTTAGCAAATTTAGCAGGTTAGCAAATACTATGAAAGATAAAAACAGAGTATTTCAATCCCCATCTTGCTTCAGGCATTTACAAGCACAGAGAAATGGCAAGACCATGTCAAACTAGGCTTTCAGTGTAGCCAGTGCTTTCAGGAAGAAAAGACCATGCCTCAGTATCACTCAAATGGCGACTTTTTTTTTTTTTTTTCCCCACTCACTGGTTACTTGTCTCATCCACTCAGTCACCAGATTGCAGGGAAGAGATGTTAATATGGGTGTTAGGGCATGTCTGTGTGCTCATGTATATGCTGCTGTACACTTGTTCAAGATGCTGGTGAGTGAATCAGTGTTTGGCTGTGTTAGGACAGCATCATGCCCAGAAGCTTTACATGTGGTCTCTGAAAAAGATTTGAAATGCTATTTAGCCCTCAGCCAGGAGTAAATTCCATATAATTTGTCTGATACCACAGGGTGGGCTCCCTGCACGAGGAGCTACTTCTCTACGGTCTTTCTCTCTTTCGAGTTGGCTCCAGGTGCCACCACAGTAGGAATATCACTCAATGGGAAGCACATTATGAGTTTCACAGGGAAAATGTATGCCATTTACCACCTAATTTAAGATTAATGGAAGAAAGTAGTACCTCCTGCCCAACTGGGACGACAGAATAATCTGAAAAAAAAAGCAAAACCATAGTTTGAAATGTTTCACGTGAAACATTGTCGAAATAGGCTATCAGAACCAGCCAGGAGGAGCTAATGGAGTAAGGAAAGGTCTGTGACCTTGCTGACTGTTGGGTGCAGAGAGCTCTGTGACAGCACTGACCTGAGCAGGCAGTCCAGATGGAGTGAAGGTGCAGGTCAGTGCTGCACAGATATAACCGAGTTGGCTCGGGAAGCTATTTTGCTTTTTTTGTGTGGCACCACACCTGAGCCACCTGTGTATGTCCAGGGCTGAGCTCACTTCTTTGGAAACAGCTTAGATATTTAAATATTGCACTCCACAGGTCATAAAGGCAGGATTGAAACTGCACTGGGTGCATCTCCACTCATAGTACAGGTAATATTCCTAGGCGTAATCAAGAGCTGATTGCATTAAGTATTTCAAAGTAGACAGACAAGATTGTTGGGGTTTTTTTTTTGCAAAAGGACAAAAATAGTTCAGAAGTTGGGATTTCACTGTCATGACAAGTTTCATTTCATGTAGATTTTGCTGAGTTTTGCTCTTGGATATCACTGTGACGTTAAAGACGATCATTAGGCATTGCCCATTCTTCCTTAAGGGCCATATGGCGGTCTATAGGGAAAGGGAAATAAACGTTATGTAAGTTAACTGCATAGTGGAGTTGTAATCACAGGAATCCTGTCACCCCCAGTGTTATGACCCTTGATTAATCTTTATAACGGAAAGCAAATAAGTACTAATGAATTTGTTTATTAGCCTTTATAACATTTTATAGTTGCATTTAATTCTTAGAATGTTAATTACTATCTGTGATTAATCCTTCTCATGATGAAAAGTTCTTACTGGCGGCTATGTCTTGAAGACTTTGTGTTGATTCACATGTAATTTAAGTTGACAAGGACTCCAGCAGTATAAAAGGGAACAAAGAGCCTGGTTTCAAGGTCTAATTTAGTTGTGGCTTCTGTATGGCTGATGCAGGACTGACTGGATGTACTTTGATGGTAATATTAAGTCTCACCACTCCCTGAGTGAGGATTGAAGTAATTAGGAGGGCTTAGTGCCAGAAGGCAACGCAATTCACCATGGTTGAACCTAATTCAAGATTTATGGGGTGAGAATTTCAGTTATTTGTGGGTTTATAGGCTACCAATTTTTCTGCTTTGAAGGCATTCTGACAACCTGTTTGTTTTCTTATATATGTTCTGTTTAATATATACAGTTCCTACCTGGGTTCTTAATTGAGACATCTGCAGGCTTTTATGCTGAAATGTGGGGAGGAACTCAGAAGTTCCATTTATCTGTGCTTTGAAATGTACGCTGTGATTTTCACTTCTCTTTTGTGATCGTAAGGGAAAGGGGAGGTAGCAACACCCATTGGCAGAAACCCTTCATTTTTTCTTCATTATCCTATAGCACAGTGTATGCTATGTAATTGTTAACAGCAATTTAAAAGTACTTGCCATAGTTCCTAGAGCTAGTAGGAGCAACGTATTAAATCTGGACTTGGCAGGGCCCCTGGCTTAGACTATGGGTAAAAAAGTTTAGTATATATACACTATATACATAGAGCACATATGTTATATAGAGAGTATAATATATAGAAAGTATATACACTGAAGTCTATAGTGGAGTCTAAAGAGCGCTGGCTTTTTGCCCCGGTGGAGGGGTGGCACTGCTCAGTTCAGTTCAGTGGTGTTCAGTATTCTTGTTGCTGGGATACTCTGACACTTGTATGTGAACCAAAGGAAGATGTGAAATTTTGCAATTTCCCGCTAAAGTATTTTTGCAAAGTATACAATTCTAGAAATAACAAGAAACCTTCATCCAGGCACCTTGTTTTGTCATTTGTAATATAATTATCTAGATTAATATAATAAGGAAGGCTTTGATATTTCTCCAAAGATCAAAAGCAATTGAAATGATGCCTTTACCCTTTTTAAAATCATGCTGTTTATTCATTTTTTGTTGAAAGCATGGAAGAAATCAAGACATTTGCATAAAACATTTTTATTTTGTTGAATCACCAAAAGCTTTAGGACTACATCCTGAAAAGGATGAAGCTGAAAGACTTTGCTTAAATGGCTCTGTGGTGTAGATACTGGTTAACAGAAGAAAAATGGAGGCAGGTTTTTGCTTTTACCTGTTTGTTTGTGAGGTTACTTTCCTAGCAGCCACTAATGATTTCCTAGCAGCCACTAATGATTTTCCTCCCACATCCTTATATATGTAACCACTGAAACATACCAACTAAAAGTAACAGTGTGAAAATCAATGTGTCTGTCTTTCAGGGATCTGAAAGGCATTTCTATCGTCCATGGATTTGAGGCTGTTTATGTGATGATCTCTCCACCAGTCAGATGTGCATGTGCATTGCTGGGCAATTTTCAGATGTGAGACAGCAGCAGATTTAAACTGTCCACATGAAATATTCCTTTGGCTCATCTTTGAGAGCATGCCTTGGTATATGGCCATTTGCTTAGAGTCTAATACCTAAATTGTAAAAGATGCTTCAGGCCAGGACATCCTTATGTGTAAAGTGCTAAAGCTTTTATTTATTTAACATGAGACAATGTTAATGACATTTAGCTCAGAACAAGCAAGGAGTGGGAAAGCCTTTAGGGAATCTGTATGGTTGTGTGTTGCTCTGCAGAGGAACTTCCTTGGCTTCCCACTTTAAATACGTGAAGAGCACATCCCACTATGTGGTTGGCCAGCTAAGATTTTTGGTGTGAAACAGCTCAGCAGGAGCTCAGTGTGAGGCTGTGGTCTGGATTAACTCATATAAAGAGGCTATAGGAGTATCTTTACAAGAACTTGTCAAAGCTGTAGCAATTTTGAAAAGTTTTCTTTGAAATACAATATGACCATCAGGAAAAAAAAAAAAATTGCAAGTCCAAGATGAAATTTCCAGTCCAAAACAAAGAGAAAGGCATATGCCAGTAAGGTCAAAACTTCTCTGTAGTTGATCCAAGTCAAGCAGACCAGGCTGTAAACACTGGTCCACAGCACTCAGACTGAGTATCCTATGCACCAGTTATTTTGGGGATTTTCCATCCGTCTATTTCTCTTTCTTTTTATAAAAGTTTCAGTTTTGCAAAATTCATACAACTAGATAACAGGCCCTGCCTTCTCTCCCACCACCACCTGAAGGCATTTTGTCTTCTCTCCCACCCAGCTGCAGAGCTGCCTGCTGACTAACTACCACTATAAATCTCGGTTCTAATAGTTCTCTTTCTAAAGGCTGTTAAGTAATTACACTGAGTTTATACCTGATTATGGAGCCAGTGACCCAGATGCAGTTGACTTGACTTTTGCCTTCAACGTTGGGAGCACAGCACAATTAATGATTCCCTCAAAAGCTGATGCAGAGGGAAAACTGCTTCCAAAGGATCATTAAACCTATCCAAAACCAGTTACCACTAAGGAAACCTCTCTTTCTACTGACTATAGAGAAAACTTAGGACTTTAGTGTAAATTAGTCCTAAATTTTAGACATCTCCCAAACCAGGATTTCCCAAGAGAGGAAAAACCCTTTAAACTGACAGAGAGGGGCATTTCAGGACAAGTAAGTAGCAGATGGACTTTAGCGTAAATTAGTCCTAAATTTTAGACGAAATTTAGACGAGGTCTCTCCCAAACCAGGGTTTCCCAAGAGAGGAAAAACCCTTTAAACTGACAGAGAGGGGCATTTCAGGACAAGTAAGTAGCAGATGAATCTAAATTCAGACTGGGCAAGACAAGAAAGTAGCAGATGAATCTAAATTCAGACTGGAGATCATAGAATCGTAATATGGTTTGGGTCATCTGCTTGGTCTTCCTGGTCCAGTGGCCTGTAGCAGACCCCCACTATAATGTCCCCTGTCCCAGCCCTCCCTTTAATCCTGACCCACAAGCTCTCTGTTGGCTCCTCACCCATACCCAGGTGGATCCATGCACTCCAGCTGGTCACTGACATAGAGGGCAACACCCCCTCCTCGTCTCCCCTGCCTGTCCTTCCTGAAGAGCCTGTATCCCTGCATTCCAACACCCCAGTCATAGGATGCATCCCACAGTGAGATGCCAATGAGATCACAGCCCTGCAGGCGTGCACACATCTCGAACTCCCCTTCCTTGTTCCCCATGCTATGTGTGTTTATGTTGGGTTCCCGATGAGGCTGGGCTTCCTGCGTGCTGCTCTTCAGGTGCTCTCCTGCTGGCCTGTGACCCTTCTCCAGGCTTTGGGCATCTGTTGCTGTCACTGGCATCAAACTGGTAGGAATGGGATGGATTGAGATTCCCCTCCCCAGCAACTTTACTTTAAAGCCCTCTTCACGTCTTCAAGCTACCTGATTTCATACTCCTTCTGAGTAGTTGGTATGAATACTAAGCGTAGTAATCTATTAAATAGCCTTATTACAAGAGCACAGGAAGTAGTTTGGGAATAGATTTATAGATGTTTAACAGGCAAAATGTTGAAATTTACATAAGGAGTTAATAAGGGTTTGTAAAGGATCTGCCAACTAACATTTCCAACATGGTTAACATTTAGAGCACAGCAGCGTTTGAATCTTAGCACTATGATTTTAGAGCTTTCTGACTGAGAGGCAGCCCTCCTTCTTAGCTGTTCCCTTCCCTGAGGCTAGAGGGGAAGTAAAGTTGAAGAAAACCATGAATGTATATAGGTCTAATCCTGCTTTTTGCACAGAAAATTATTTTTAAGATATTTTAAAATTATTTTGCCCTCATTCTGTAATTTCCATCCTATGGTTTGCACAGAATTGAAATTGATTTAAATTATAATTCAGAAAATAATCTTATATTGAATTGCAGCAAGTTAAATTGGGAAGAAATCTTGGATAATTTGTCTTTTCTAATGAACAACTGATGCATTTGAAAAATAGTTTTCCATTAAAAAAATCTTGTGCTGAACTAATTTTTTTTTTTAAACCCCATAACTTTAAACATTGTCTTGATTCTTTTTGTTATTAATCATAAAGTAGATGACTCGAGTATATCTCGGACAATTCTAGCTGTGTTGTCCCACTGCTAGCTTTTAAAGACATTCTTTGCTAACAGTATGAAGCAGCTACGTATTTCTTCTGTGCTCTAACATGAAAAGAACAAAAGATCCTTAGTTATGTATAACTCTTTCCTGCAGGTTTATATCCTTATCTAGCATTTCAGCATTTAGCCTGAATATGCTTTTATACCCCTGTGTATAAAAGAAGATGAACAAATCATACACTGTGTCTTAACTCTGCTTTCTGTTTCTCTGGCTCTAGCATCCCTACAAGCCCGTGTATAAGAAGCATCATCTTGCATTTGTGTTGTGTGGAGGTAATTAGTGCACTGAACTATGAAAGGCTGGGAGCTTATTTAAAATTAATTCTATCAAACTAGCATCTTGCTGCAGTGAGGAGACAGATTATTATGTCTTGAAAAATCTTTAGGTGAGTTAAAAGGAAAAAAAAACCCACCGTGTTTCTAGCTGCATTCTTTTACCTACAAACAAAATGCTGCATTCTTCATTGACATAGACATTCTAAGTAGCACAACAGGCTTTAATGTTTTATCCATTTTTTTCTTTGAGACACTGGGTTGCATCCCAAACACATTGAAATCAGTGCTAGAAGTCCCATTGTGAAGTATGCTTTGAAGGAATAATATACAGTCAGGCTCACGGAGGATAAAAACATGTCTGTACAATGAGCCACCCAAGAACTAAAGGGATTTCATTGAGGTTGACCTGATGTACCAGCTTTCTGCTGTCCTCTTCATGGGATGTGTGGGTTATTTTACAATTGGAAATATGTGTATGCAGGCCTTGGTGTTCAAATGAAGTCAGGACCTGCAACTGGAACCTGTAAAAGCAGCTTCAGCCTCTCTAACGTGGCTTTCTACCCAGCCATGTATTACACAGTTAGAGCTGCCTGGTGCTGCACACCTTTTAAAACCCGGTCTGAATTGTGGGAGCGTTTGGAAAAAGGTCTGTTTGTAGAAGAGAAATACAAGAGGATGAGTAATCTCCATTGAAGTCCATGAGAACTGCTCCTTTGCAGAGCAAGAAATCTAGACCAGGGGTGGAAGAGCTTCAATTGCATGCTCGTTATGTCAGTGTGAACATTCCAGCTGCAGCCTGTGTCTGCATCAAGCACCTGAAAATTTTTACAAGTGAAAGAAAACACGCCTGATATGTCATCAGTTTTACAGAGAAGGGGGAATAGTTCTTATTTTTTTCTACTTTATCTGTAGGCAAAGCTAGCAGGTGTATTTCAAAGGTGATCTATCTTTCTATTATGTTTTTCCCTGTGTCTGTTTTTTCGACAACTCCCATCTCCTAAACGGATATGTGCTATCCATCACAGTCTTACCGAGCTGGGTGAGAAGTTCCATTATTCATTTGCCTTATTTTTATATAGTACTATGGAAATAAATAAGGGGTTTTTTTGAACCTGCCTAGTCCCTTAAACAAAATGGGAGCTGGGAATAAAAAGAGGGATAACTTGCTCTAGAAGTGTGTGCTCCCTGGAGGCAATACCAACAGTCTGATCTTCCTAGATATTTGCTCCCCTTCATTGTGAGAGCCTCAGTTCCTCAAGACTTTAGGAAGCTCTGAAGGCACAAAGGAGCTCACAATATCAAGCCTAGAGCATCTAGCAACATGTATTTATTTGACCATTTGTGCCATTTCTCAACATTATTTTATAAGCCTGGAACTTCTTGCGTAAGGGAAAAAGCACAAATAAAATAAATACAGGGCTAGATCTAGTCGTTTGACTGTGCAAACCTCTTTTTCTTGCTTCCGTCAGACCGTTTTTGGGAGAGCTAGGCATTTTTGCAAAACTCTATGCTCTTTCTCCACCTGCTGCTGGCATTTTGTGACCTGAACTCTATGTGATCTCTCAGTGCAATTAGCAGTTCTCAGCAATATCATTTTGAAGATGCCAAATGGGGTCATCTGAAAGGGAACCCATGAGCACAATGGCGTGGGTGTAGTGTGGGTCTGTGATCAGGGATCAATAACCACATATGTAGCAGGGAGCTGTTGGGTAGGTGCACTTGATACAGATCACACTTTGGGATCATCTTTGCTATGAAGTTACTCTTTGCTTGGAACTTTAGAAATTTTGGCCTGTAAGCACAAGTAAATACTCAAATAACATAGTAAGAAGAGTCTGAGGTGGTCCTGCCCCTTCTCCTGCACCACCTTCCTGACTGAAATTTCTGCCATACTGTAGATTTTTCTCTTCTTACTGAAGTGTCTTAAGCTATACTAGGACTTAGCGCTGTTTTAAATGAATGTTTCCTCCTAAGTTAACTGTTAGAATCATTCATTTACTGCAAACAGCTTAAGATTATATTACAGTAGCGTTAAAGTAATAAAAGGAGGATTTTGCCTGGAGGCTTTTGTTCACACTGAGTTTTCCGTCTGCAGTTGCAACAAGACCTCCTTTGAACTATGTCTCTGAAAAGTCAGTCAGACCCATGCTTAATAGTGATTTGTGGTTCTCCATATCTTCAGTTACTGACAAGAAGGATTAGGACTTCTTGTTACATTCGTAGCCACCAGCTTAATAAATATTTTATTACATATCTATACATTTTTCATATACATTATTTCAGTTGCATTATAGTTCAGTATTTTACTGTATTATGTGTTTAAGAGATAAATTTATATCCTTTGAAGTCTCTGGCTTTTCAGGCATGTTATCTTTGCATTTCTTTTGATTTGCCTTCATGCTAGCAGAACAACAAGATGCTCTTCTTTATTTGACCTCCAGGCTTCAAAACAATCCCCATCACTTTATAGTATTGGGTTGCTTTTCTCAACAATTTTGAAAATTCTGTTAGCGGCATACAATAACAATAGAGGGTTTCATGCTTCCATTTCTGAAAGAGATAAAATCTTTTTGAGAAACAAATTATGGCTATTCATGTTCTCCAGATCCATGAGACTGTAGGGCTTCTGGAAAGTGAGTATAACGTTAACTGCTTTAGACTTTGCCAATAAACCTAATTTTTACTAAATCACCTATTGCAGTCTATATGTCTCTGGCATGCTTACAGTTTCGTGTTCTGTACCAAGATGAAAATTATTTTTCTTAGAAGTCAGGCCCTTGACAGAGCATACAGAGCCTGCTGCTTGTTTGCAGTAGCTGATATTAACAGCCTTAAAAATTAGGTTCATGTTTTGTGAATAGCAGCAGTTTGAGCCAAAAGCAAAGTGAGCTGGCTCCTACAGTAAGCTACAGTACTACTCTCCCACTGCCAGATAATTGATGGCGTCTCCTGCATTTTTTAAACACCGTCCTTTGTATGAATAAAAACTCACAAACCCAGATTCAGACGCATTCCCCCCTAGTTTGTTTTCCAGCTGAATAGCAAGATTCAGAGTATTACTATTCAGAACTTTTCATGTTAGATCTTTTCTTGTCTAAAAGTTTTCCAGCATAACTTTATAACTAACAACAAAAAATAGTTAAACTTCTAATCTAATGCAGAGTTACAATAATTTTTATGAGTAGCTACATTGTTAAATTTTCCATATATTCATGCAGTAAACCACTAGAAATTACAGTTTTTCAATGTTAAGATCAAAGATGCTTCATCGGGGGGGAAAAGGCCAATTGCATTAGAAAATCTAGCTGTTATCCAAGAGAAACAACACACTTCTAACTTTAAATTCATTTTGATCTGCCTTCTGTTGAGACCAACCCTATGCTCAAATCACTGATGACCAGTCTAAATCAGGCTGGCTGCCAACTTTTCATGGGGCCAAGAGTCACACGACATGCACTGCATGGTCTAGGGGGAGGGAGGGAGGGAGAGAGAGAGAAAAGGAAGAAGGAAGGAAGGAAGGAAGGAAGGAAGGGAGGGAGGGAGGGAGGGAAGTACAGGGATGCTTAACAGCCATGACATGAAAGAAACACCCATGGGTCCTATCATTCCATTGCACAAAGGAGCTGGGTTGGGTGTGCAGTTATTTCCAGGGGGATGCTGGTGCCAGCAGCAGATGCTGCCTCGTTTGCACGCACTGCTGGGGACTGCACTGTCTACACAGCCGTGCCCCATCACAACCAGTGTGGTGGGACTGGTGACCAGTCAGCTGCTCACAAGCTGCCACGGTGCGGCCAGTCGGTGTTTGTAGGGTGCACCTTGCTGTTGACACCGTGATGAGAGCTGTGTTTTTCCCAGATTTCACAAAGTGGTTAAACTTGATCCATTTACAGCCTCGGAGGGAATTCCCATTACATCTTGGGTCACAAAATGGCAGCAGTAGTGATAATAGTCATTATGGACAGGATTAAAGGCCAACATGTACCCCTCCTTCTTCTCTACCTTCAGCCCAATCACTGATGAAATTCATAGTTGGAAGGGTGTCGCATTGCTTCCACTCACAGAGTGGATACAGAGAATCTCACTTTTTCATCCAAAAATAAACCATCTTACAGCCAGCCCAGCCCCACTATGAAGAAGCAGGGAAGATTCGGTGGGTGAAACACACGGCAGCAATTGAGAATGTCACCCGTGTTTGTAAAGTAGGTTGGTCGTAATCAGGGGGAGGCAGTGTCCTCCGTCAGTCTGCTGCCAGAAGCTACTGAAAACAGTCAGGTGGCTCAGAGGCATCACTGGCCAATACACTCAGATCAACTCATCTTAGAAGATATCATTCCCAGTCCCTTCAGTCAGCTTGAGCCGCGGTTGAAATGAACCACTGCTGGGCGGCCGTGCGCGCTGGAGGACTCCCCCTTCACCCACCGTTGCAGCAGCCGTTGACCTGGCCCTACTGTTTGTGCAGCTGCACAGCGAGTCAGCCTTGCAAATTGATCTGGGTGGAAAACTGTCTTTTTTTTTTAATTATTATTTTTTTCTTTCATTTTTTTTTTTTCCAGGCAGATCAGTGCCCAGCCCAGCTCGTTGCTCAGGCATGCAGACACTTGCGGTGGGTGGGTGGACCAGGCTGTCTAAGCTGGTGTAAGCTGCGCTGTTGCTGAATGTCAACCATGTTCTGAGCGAACCTGGCCCATTAGCTAGAAAATAAGTGATAATGTGGCAGATCCTCTTGGAATCAGAGAGAACACTCAGGAATTTAAAGCCAAAACCTCCTCTGAATATGCCAAGCTGTCCCACCCTTCTGCATTATTAAAAAAAGCTTTATGCTGCTTTTTGACATTTTTTTTCTGCTTTATCCTTTCTCTGAGTTTCACACACATTTTTGAAATATCAAGCGATCTGGTTTCCATTCACAGTTTGGTCTTTAGTGTTGAGAAGTGATTTTCAATAATCAGCCGACATCAATAGAATAACAGTATGCTGCAGCTAAAGCAGATGAAATCCTCGGCCTTCTCCTTCTGTGATTTTTTTCAATAATTGACATTTCTAGAACAGTATCATAATCTGCCAAACGTATCATTTCTTTAATAAAAAGCCTCCTGGAGAGAATGTCCAGCTTCCTGAAAAACCTCATGTATAAATACAGTACAGCTGGAGAAAAGTTACTTCAAAAAAATAATCAACTGAAGCTTAAAGCTATTCGTTTTATTATGGAAAACACTTTTTGTAACTCTGGGATATATACAGTAGTCAAACTATATCTGTGCTGTCTGTGTTCACGGTACAAGATAACACATCAACTATGTTCTGCAGCTGTATAAGTGAAGGCAGATGAAAAGTAACTCAGTTGAAATGCAACCAGCTCAGAAATTCTTATCAACCAGCCATAGTATTTGTTAGCTTGAGTCTTTATTACACACAGACTCCAGTCTGGCTCTGGGGATTGATATAGCAAGCTCTGTGGAGAGGGAGCACCTAACATTTAAACTGGTGAGGGCAGGATCTCAGGGGAAGGTCATTGACCTACAGAAGTCTTTCCTGTAGCATCCCACAGGGCTGGTTCAGCTGTCAGTCTCCCAGATTACTTTGATTTTAAATATTATTTTCTTCAACTGCTTTTCAATGTATTTTACCGGTGTTGTGGTGGTGGTTTTTCTGACCAGGAGCTTTTGTTAATAAATGACACATATTAGCATAATGGCATCTCTTAATTTCTGATATAAGTTATGCCATATATACCATGTACATATGCTGCACACATACATAGAGTTGCATACACACGTATAACATATTAATGTAATAAACATTGCAGAATGGAGTAAGGTATAGAGATTTCTGAGCTTGCTAGTGCAAAGCAGCCATGCAGAGAAGGTTCCCAGACCTGAGCAGGTGAGTGAGGTTTAAGCCTGGCAGGAGAGTTCACGGGAGGGTGCAGCACAGCACCAGCACGGCTATATGCTGGAGATCTCTGCACTGACAGAATTATGTTACTCCTCATTCTGAATTAGTTCAATGCCTGCTAACTCAGCATCTCTGTACCGCTACCCATTACAGACCTGCCCTCCCCACAAAGTCCTGGAATTGTATTTTTGCAGTTTCACTAGAGGAAAATAATGATAAAAAAACCCAAGTAGCTATGACTGTTGCTGATAGTACGGCACTTAGCATAATGCCTTCCGTGGCTGGGAATCTCAAGTGAGCAGAATCCCAGAGCAAAGGGAGGCAGTGGCAAAGATGTAGAAAGCCTTCAGATCTTTTCCAAAGGACAAAAAAGAAGTAAAAGTTATTAAGTGAAAGGGGAAAAAAAAAAAAAAGCAGCACTGAGTTGACACACTCTAATAGCCATAGCAAATATTCTCCCTTCCCTCCCCATAAAAAGCCTCGAGATAAAACCTGATGCAGACAGGAATCCAGCAGGATCAAAGGAAGAGGTGGAAATTCCATTTAGTGCATGGAGAGTCATGTACATGGCTATCGTGTGGGTTGCTGGCACGTAGGGGTTGCAGGCACCTATGGCTGCACCAGGTGAGCTTCTTACCCACTGCAGCTTCCCCAGCGCCCTGCAGCAACCCAGGCAAGTGGAAAAGTTCATCCATAAGACATTTATAGGTCACCTCGTAAGTCAACTGCTGTATCTGAATGGCCTCAGTGCTGAGGAAGGGAAATAAATGTAGGAAGGTTCTGCATGAAAGAATGAAAGGAAATGGCCCACGTGTGGGACCTCCCCGTCATACATTTGCAGGAGGGATGGGTCTTTGGGAATAGGTATATCCTGAAAAGATAAGACAATGGCCACAGGTAGGAAACAGAGAGAACTTCAGATAAAATCCAAGGATGCATAAAAGTAGACAACCAGACCAAAAGTATATGTGTTTGTAAAGGAGATCTAAAAATTCAAGGGAGAGCTGGACTGTGGAAAAGAGCCCTAGCAGGCCTATTACAAACCATGGTGCTAAAAGCAAAAAAAGGACATAAAATCATGTTAGATAAATAAGGTGTATTAACTCATAACATAAGAATCATCTGTTTAGGACTCAAATTGATAGAGTTGCATGGCTAAACAGAAAAGTATAGTATTGTTATAGTACCACCACTCACCTGCTTCTCATATTCTTCTGCCCCAGGAATCTGCTGTAGGATGGTGCCCACGAGTCTCCAGGATTGGAGATGGATGGACATTCAGTTTAAGGCAGCACAGCTCTTTTCTGATTATGACTTTGTGGGACTCCAGAAGTGACGAATGAAAAAAAAAAAAAAAAATTCAGATCGTGGACCATATTCCAAAAAAGGAGCTATGTATCACTGGTTCTTCATAAAATGTACTCAGGCTGCAGGAGTACAGAACCTATCAATTAGGATTGAATAGATTGCAGTGCCATTATTTACAATAAAAAATGTGCTCTGCAAGTATGCATAAAATACCACTGAATGAAGGGAGCTTGGGGAAAAGCAATCCCCAGGCTAAATGAAATACAAAGGAGCTGGAAATTGGGAAGGTCCTTCCCTGGATATTTGTAACAAGAGACTGGACATCCTATTTTGTTGTACCCTGAGGAGAATGACCCGGTCACTTCTAAAAGACAGGATAAGTCATCCAGTGGGCATTTTCCACTTCAGATCCTCACAATTCTATTAAGCCAAGGTAGAAATGGTTACCTTTAAGGGTATGATGATGGATGAAATGCATCCTGTGATGTGTGCTCCTCCCCGATAAGACTCCTGGCGTGCCATTTCCAGGGAGTTCACAATAGACACATTTAAATAGATTAGGTATGGAGAGCATACAAACGGTGTGGACAATTGCTTTTTGGAATATGGTTACAGTAAAATGTTTATGTCAGTATTAGCTAGAGATTACCCACAGGCAGCACAGCAGAAATGAGCCTTCAGGGAGATCTTAATCAAAGAGATGGTGAAAATCTTGTGACTGAATTTGTGGCCAAAATAATAAGTGGGGAAATAGAAAGGTCTTTAGATGCTCTGCTGGCAAACTGGCTGCTCAAGACTGGCATGGAAAGAAAAGCAGAGGCAGCTGGGAGAAGTAAAGAGGCTTGAATGTAATGAGTTAAGGGAGAAACTCGAGGGAATGAGGAGCATAATTAAATCAATAAGCAAAAAATTGATACTAGCAGATGCATTTTTCAGACCTGGAGGATAAAATGGGAGGTCAGAGAAGAGGATGCTGCAGCAGTCAGGAGCTTACATAGAAATTTAACTCTAAGAATAGGTGAAGACATTGAATTTTGGTAAGTCTAGGAAGTCAGACAAAATGACTCTGAAAGAAAGATCAGTTACAAGTTATCTCTAAAATGATGGAATAGTATGGCCCCAGATTTTTACTTGAAAAATATTTTTTTGTTGATCCATGCATTGCAGCATTATTCTGAAAATTATTTAGAGTCTGGAATTCTGATTACTATAATCATACCCATCTACTGAGGTCAAGTAAGTTTAGGTGGACTTGGAAGAGGAAATGTACTTAATGATGTTTACAGAGACTAAGGAAGATCTAGGAGTATTCAGGGATAGTTTTAGTAAATATGGAGATTCAAATGGGGCTTTGGTTAAATAATCTGAACTGAAATTCTGTATTGCTGTTGTCTTCCTAAGATGTGTAAGGGTAGGGCTATTTGTTTTCCCATGAGAACTGTAAATCTCTTTTTGTAATATCCAGCTTTAGAATTATATTTACACAAAAATGTGACTTCTAATGTGCCAGTGTAGCTTTTCCTTAAGAATTCTGTTAGTTCTGCCCCATGGCAAGAGTAATAGAAAAGCTGATGAGCTGATGGCATAATACACTATCTCTGCCAGGTTGTCAGAGTTGTACTGCAGCAAAAGAAAATCACAGTCAGTAATTTATGAGGTTACCAGTCTTTTTAATTTATACTGATTGCAACAACAACAACAACAACAAAAAGGAACAAAAAATCAAAACAGTAAAAAATCCAGACTGGATTTAAAATTGCCCAGTGAATTCCACATACAGATGAAAACATAGGTTAACTCAGCAAACCGCACCACTGTAAGGGTTTAGTTACCAACTTTCTTCTTTTTTTTGTTTTTCTTAGCTTCTTTTCATCTGATACCATTATACTTTAGGCATTTCTATAACTATGGAACTAGTTTTATGTGTAGTTGTAGCTCCTGCTTTTTTTGCCAAGAAGAAAGTGCTGCACATCATTTAGACCAAGAAGGCTGAAGAAAAAAATATATCTATTGTGAATGATATAAAAGGAATAATAGTCTCACTTACTTGCAAAGGCCCATCTTGTTTTCTTTGCAACAGTGCGAGTTACTTTATTATTTACAATATAAATGAAGACTGTTTGGTAATATCTAAGCAGTAGTTACTCCATTTTGTTGCATATTGTACCTAAGGAGGAAGGTTAATATCTGGACAGAGGAGGCAGATCAGAGGTTCAAAAAGCTTTAGCTGTGATACAGAACAATTATTAGCAGTGGAATAAAATAAATATGTTAAACTCTGAGAACATTCTTTTTTTAAAATAGGTTTGTAAATGAATTATAGAAGACAATATAGGTGGGAAGGGAACTGCAGGAGCAGTGAATTATTGGGAGCATAGTAAGGAGCAAATGAATGACATATGTGTTGCTAGACACCTGGAGGACTTTTCCAAATATATGCAGGACTTCTCTGAATTGTAACTAAGCTAATAATCCATACCTAATCACCAAGAGACACAAGTAGAGATTGATTTCTCCCAGCACAGTGATCTTTTCCTGCTTACTTTATACTCTATGAAGAACTTGTTCTGGTTATATGAGTATGAAATAGTAGAAGAGGGTTGAATCACAAGAAAGGGAAACAGTTCACTTGTATGAAACGTTCCCATTGCTTCTCCATTATCTTCCTGCAGACTGTTATTCAGCCTCTGAATTTTGTTCAGAATAAATAGAATGAAAACTATTTAATGTGTTGTCTGCTTCCTCTAATTCTGTGAATTTATCCCTTCTTGCAGTTCTCATCTACATTTTCCCGGCATTTACAAAACTCATTAAATATAGTTATTCAGTCTCTAAACATTATACAGGAGGCAAAGACATGAGGAAATTTGTCCCATTTGGAAGGGCTATGCTCCTGGAAAGGAAGAAAATAAAAGTAAGTTCTACTTAAAAACACCTTTTGGGAGAGCATTAACTAATGTTTATCCAGCATGATTTTAAACTTATGTTCATATTTGTATATGATTTGACTTACAAAGAGCTAAGTAATCATAATTGCTATGAGGTAGCCCTTTACTTTTTACCTCCTTTCTTTTTTTCCTCTTCCACAAAGACAAGAGTAGAATTATGGTAAATTTTGTTGCTTCACTTATATTTGTTGATCTTTTTCTCAGGTAACAAGAAGAGGGAATTGAAGAATTTCTTTCCCTTTTTATGCAAGAAGCTTAGACAAACATTATAATAGAAAGGAAAAACAGAAAAGACTTTTTTCAATCTTTTCATATTTACATAGTTGTAACAGGTGCTTAGATATCACAGAGATTATAATTATGTAGATAGGTGGATCTTTATTATGAACAGCTAGGTATTTTTACAGTACATTTCCTGTTAAGGGCTGACCTTTTAAATTAAATGCTCAGAAAGCTTATATCACTGATTAGCCTTTTTTGTGGCTTATAAACTCAGAAGGTTTTGTAGGGGGTGGAAGTACAGGTAAGCAATGGATCTTTTTCCCATTATTAGGAAACAATTTATTTTTTTAAAACATAAAGCAGCATTTTCAGTGGCTAGGATCTTCTGGTTAGCTCCTTACACTCAAGCTGTCGTTTTTATGTTGCTTTTAATAATTTGTCAGGAAAGATTTTAAACATGTTTTTTGGAAGTCCAGAAGATCAGTCTGTGCTTTACAAGAATAACATACTTTCTTTGTTTCATCAGTTTTTCTTTTTCATCATCCATCCCTTGGCAAACTACAAAAGATGCACTGAAAACCACGCGGTGCATGGAACCAACATAACGCCTCCCATGCTGACTTTTGGTTATGTTGCTTCCATTGTCTAACGTCAGTTCGCTTTTTTGTGCTCTTGGTATCACACCAAGAGCTGAAGGTAGATAAATGCCCAAAGCAATATTTCTGCAAAATGTTCTGTATTTTGAGCTCTCTGTCTCAGATTGTTGCTAGCTCCCTCCAGTGTCATTCATAAATGCGGAGGTCATGGTAACAGGTCTGAGCTAAAAGCAAACCTTTTCATTCCCTTCTCAGGAATATCATCTCTACTTGGATACAGTAAAAGTGCTTTCAGTTTGCAGCTTCAGTCAGGGGTATAATTAGCCGTCGTGTGCTGTGGACTAGAAAGCTAGTACATTGCATTCAAGAGCTCTAATTATTTACTCTTATCTTCTCTATTACTGCTGGAAAAAGTAATTCTTCCACATGCTCCTGGGAGAATGTGCACATAAAGTAAACAATATATTTTAGTATAGCCTTGTCTTAGTCAATGTTTATAAATCTTATGGTCCTCAACCAATAATCTAAGTTTTTTATGCCCTGGGGAAATGCCTGGTCTTCTAGTCTATAATATAATTAGAAAAAATATTTTCTATTACTTACAAAAAGAGACAGAAAGTTGAATTTCCTTGTTGCTTACAATAAAATTACTGATCTCTTTAAAGTCTTAAACCATCCTTGCTGTGTGACTAACTATATTCTGAAGACAGGTTAGTCAAAATTAGTCAGAATACCACAAATAACCAAAAGAACTAATTTCCTGAACCTGGAAGTAGGATAGTCCAGCTGTCCTGGAAGAAGGTGGATGTGGAACCTGAAAGAATGTTAAGATTGTAGGGTTGAAGAATAATATAGAAGAGAAGGGAATGCATACTCGATAAAGAAAGAAACAATTTGAGCCAGCAGAGATAAAAAGCTTCTAATCTGGGTGGAATATCTTCTAATAAGGGAAATAAACTTGAAGGTACAGAGTAAAATAGAAGGAAAGCAGATAGTTGTGATAGTAAAGGATAATTGAGAGAGAGATTAAGGAACTTCTATAGTTGGAGAGGAGAAAGGAAAATATACCTCCCTTTATTATATTGTGCTCATAATTATTTTGTTTTACTCTCCTAAAGCTTTGTTAATGTTAGAAAGCATAATGACTTTGTGGAACAAGTTCTTTTGAAATCAGAATGCCACAAAAGTATGTAGCAACTTTTTCCTGAATGTTATGGCAACATTTGAAGGTTATATTCTGGGTTCCCAGAACATAGGTTGAAGTAACAGCATTAGTGTGACTGTCAGCAGAAGGCTGATCAGAGAAGACTCTGATTTAAGTTTGATTCAGAATGAGTATGGAAAGCAGTATTTTAGAGATTACCTTAGAAACAACAGATGGTCTCATTGTATCCATCTTAGTTCTGAATTTATTGGAGGAGGACTAGTCTCCTTCTGGTAGCTCTGGTACCTGGGCTGTTGGAAAGTCACCTTTCAGAAGGTCTGTCGGTGGTATTCGGTGCTCAGGACCCAGGTCAGCTCTGTGCAGAGAATCATAGAATGGTTTGGGTTGGAAGGGACCTTAAGGATCATCGAGTTCCAACCCCCTGCCATGGGCAGGGACACCTTCCACTAGCCCAGGTTGCTCAAAGCCTCATCCAACCTGGCATATGCAAACCCAACTGAGAAGTGAACTCCAACTTTCTGAGTTCACCCTGAAGTCCAGACAGTATTAAAACCATCAAATTGGTTCATCTGTCTTCACCCCTCCAGGTAGAACTGCCAGCACAACTGCATCCATATGATCTTGTGTATACTTCCAGTGCTGAGTTTGAGGACCCCATTTTGCCAACTGCTTTGGACTAAAAAAGGTGTGGCCAGCAGGGAGAGGAAGGTGATTGTCCCCCTCTACTCGGCTCTTGTGAGGCCCCATCTGGAGTACTGTGTCCAGGCCTGGGGCCCCCAGCACAGGAAGGATGTGGAGCTCTTGGAAAGGGTCCAGAGGAGGCCACAAAGATGATCAGAGGGCTGGAGCACCTCTCCTGTGAAGAAAGGTTGAGGGAACTGGGCTTGTTTAGCTTGGAGAAGAGAAGGCTCCAGGGAGACCTCATTGCGGCCTTCCAGTGCTTGAAGGGAGCCTATAAACAGGAGGGGGAGCAACTGTTTATGAGGGTGGATAGTGATAGGACAAGGGGGAATGGTTTTAAACTAAGACAGGGGAGGTTTAGGTTAGAGATTAGGAGAAAGTTTTTCACCCAAAGGGTGGTGGCACACTGGAACAGGTTGCCCAGGGAGGTCGTGGATGCCCCATCCCTGGAGGCATTCAAGGCCAGGCTGGATGTGGCTCTGAGCAGCCTGGTTTAGTGATTGGCGGCCCTGCATATGGCGGGGGGGTTGAAACTAGATGATCACTATGGTCCTTTTCAACCCAGGCCATTCTATGATTCTATGATTCTATGATTCTATGATACCAGAATCTTTACTGAGTACTTTGGACACAGTAGTCTTTTGAAGACACACTTTCTGAGACATTTGCCTCAATTTTACCTTTTATGCATCAGTGTGATTTTCTGTATCAAAGAACCTAGAGACAAATAACTGCTGTGATGATGGGGTTCATGGAAGTGTATAGCTGACTAGTCAACTATATTTTATACTCTTCCTCTGTCGTTTTTATTTTATTCATGAGAGAGTAGTTCTCAGAATAGCTTCAAGTTTGATTTCAAAGGGTGAAAGAATCTGAAGTGGATGTCTAGTCGGTATTCAAACCTGCACAATAAATCAGAATATTTTCTTCAGTCTCTGAATGTTCATAGAGTCCACATGATTTATTTATCTGGAATTGCAAGGTTGCAGCTTTCTGAAAGAGTTTCTATTTTGTCTGCGGTCCATAAAATGCTTCCGCAGGTTCATTTAGCACTAAGTAAAAGCATGTCCTTCAGAAGTTGACAAGATTTCAAAGACAAGAACTTGTTGTTAATTGATAACTCTGTTCCATCTTTAAGTCATGCTTCAATGTGTATGTCAAAAATGTGCCTACAAGAAGCAGGGCCGAAGGCATGGAACTAGGAAGGAAGAATCATCACAGAATCATAGAATGGCCTGGGTTGAAAAGGACCTTAAAGATCATCTAGTTACAACCCCCCTGCTGTGGGAGCAGGGTTGCCAACCACCAGAGCAGGCTGCCCAGGGCCCCATCCAGCCTGGCCTTGAACCCCTCCAGGGATGGGGCATCCACAGCTTCTCTGGGCAACCTAAGAGTGTGGAAGCTCTATGATGTCTATTAAGCAATGAGTTCAGTGGAATCAAAGACAAGCTGTAGGGAGTGTTAGCTAAATCACTGCAGATGAACTTTTTATTGCCACTTCATCTCTAATGAACTAGTAGTGGTTGGTCTTTTCCCTCTGACAAAAGTCAGGATGGAATGAATTATCTGACATTGTTCTCTAGGTCAGGTAGCTCCTTCCCAGATTCTAGTGGGAGCTCTTTTCTTCTCTTTCAGGAGTCCATCTCCATAGATGAGAAGTTGTTTGCTGCCTTTGTTGTCCAAAGATCACATATCCAAACAGCTTTTCATGACTTTATGGGTCAGAAACCTCTCAGATTCCTATTATGGCTGATATTCTACCTCTGTCATAAATCTCTGTGAATTCAGGACCTGAGTTAAACTGGATTTTGTCTGTGCTCCCATGGAGCAAAAATAAAAACTAGAGGTGGAATCTATTGCAATGTGTCCCTGCAGTCACTGAAACTTCATCAATTTTGAGTGGGCCCAGTGCTTTCTTCCTGACTTAAAGGTCAGTAAAGGAATGCAATGTAGTGCCTACCCAAGGCTGGTCAGGACTTTCACAAGAAAGGGAACGGGTGTCCATAATCTGCTCCTAGTGTTGATGCTGTCCTGTGTACTTGGGCTAGGCATCCCTGGGGAATAGAAAAAAGAAGATGATGCTGAAGGAGAATAAATTAATGGGGCTTAGTGACAGAAAGAAAACAATGGGAGAAAGATTCAATTCTTCAGGAGACTGAGAAAGGGCAACAAGACCAGAACTTGAAAAGAATGCATGGTGATTAATTGGTCAGGAATAGTAGATTGACAGCTGTGACCGAGAAAGACAAGAAATCAGAGGATGAGAGCCTCCATAAAAAACTTCTCTCCTAATACAGTTGTTTATTGATACAGCCAGTAGCCGTGAACACTAGTAGAAGAGTGTTTGTCTTCATCACTCTCACAGCTGATACACATTGTACAAGTGGTGGGGGATGGTGGTGTGGCTCTAACAACTCTAACCATGTGAAGAACTGGGGAAGGAAAGAAGCTCAGTACATTATCATGTGGTCTTATTTTTCCTTTTTAAAATTTCCAAGTTTTTTAAAAGATGGTACTGTGAAAATATAGAGAGGAACCATGCCAGTGAGATTGATATTATGCATTTAGATAAAAGTGATGAAATAGTGCTGAGCAAACAAACGTGATTTTGACAATTTATCATCTGAAACTTTGGAACTTACGGAAGCTGGAACAGAAGTATTTGCTGAATTTCTCTGTACAACTTGGCACTGATGCAATGACTTGGCACTGAGGGAGTTCAGATCTGGTCTTGCTGGTAGATTGAGGCAGAGGAGAATGTTAGACCTTTCTGTTTACTGTCAAAATCTTGTTATCTGTGAGTGGTTCTGTTTTTCATACATTTACTCCTGGGGATTTTTGTTTTTTAATGATTAATGTGTCTCTTGATCAGGGTCAGAGTATTAATCCTGAGCTTCCAACATGGTTTTAAGGAAAATTCAGACTTGGGTGTAAATTATGCCCTCTGTCTCTCTGCCTTGTTACAGGAGCGGCAGAGAACGCCATAGTTCATCCAGCATCTGGAATTTGTTTGTTTGGCCTGCATCCCTGTGAGACCCAGCATTTGCTCTGAGTTGTCTCTGTTGCTGCTACCATACAACTTTCTTTCTTTTCAGTTGTGTCTGCCTGCAGCACAGGTTTGTGATATACAGTGCAATTTCTTGACACTCCTAGCAGTCTCCTCTGCCTTTCTGTTCCCGGCATAGTGGCACTTTCCTTAATCCTGGTGGGTCACTCATTATACCTCAAAACCTCTTGATGCCAACCATGTAGGTAGGGACGGTTTGCAGGGATTTTTCTGGAGAGGTGAGGATAGGTGGCTCTCAAGGGCCCATACCAGAATGGAGAATAAGGAGGGTTTCAGGACTTTGTTGTCACAGGGATGTGATTTAAAAGCTTACAGTTCTCCTTAGCAAGTATAAGCATGAATTTTCATACTCTTCCTACTCTTCCAAGGAAAGAAAGGACCCTGTTTCATCACTAGCATAAGGCTTTGTGATCCAACTGGGATCTTTGTGTGATTTGCCATCCAACTAGGCACCGAGAGGAATTTCTGAGGGTGAATGGTTTCATGTATGCTGGGAGATACATCAGGACATGTTTGCTTTCTTACTACACTTATGAGCAGATGCTAAGAGGTTAGTATACTAAAAACTAAATAAAAAAGGCCAGAAACAATTTTCTGGCCCTGACTCAATTTGCCACAACATGGCTTGCATCCGTATGGCTGAGATCTCTTACTTTCCTGAGGCAGGGTGGGTGTGTCCAGACAACTTCTGTTAGAAGTGGTCTTTGACCCACACTGACTCCCAGATCACACCCAGACCGGGCTTCTGAGAGTGCTGGTTTGCCAGAATAAAACCATTTGGTCATTTAATAACTGAACAGTATGCATGTGCCTGTGTGGGTGTGAGCCCCATTTAAATTCTTGACACAACCATACTGTGAACAAAATAGCTTATATCTGGCAATTATGGAGTTATCTCCATATAGACATTACCGTCATGTCTTTCCTATTTCACAAGTTCTAGACAATCCTACCTAGCCCCCAAACATGAAATGTTGCACTGCACCCATGCTACAGAAACTATAGGTGTGATATTCATGGTAACTGTGATCCACTGATAGTGGTCTGAAACCACTTGTTCTAATTCTTTCAGTATAAGTCAACCACTAAAGCTCTCAAATTTACTGGAGGAATATCAGTCACTAATTCCCTGTAGTCCACTCTTTAGTATTTTGTATATGTTTTGCCTTTCTCTGTTGCTATTTCCACCAAAAGGATGCAGAATAGAGGACAGGGTTGAGGTTGAAATGGGAAATAGAGTCTCAAAGAGACATCCCCATTTCCATATAGATTAATTCTCAGGTCCAGGCAAGGTTATATTTCTCTGGATCACATTTAATATTGTCATGGTTTAACCCCAGTGGGCAGCTGAGCCCCACACAGCCATTTGTTCGCTCTCACTCAGTGGGAGGGGGGAGAGAATTGGAAGGATAAAAGTGAGAAAACTCATGGGTTGAGGTAAAGACAGTTTAAGAGGCAAAGAAAAAGCCGCCTGTGCAAGCAAAATGAATTCACTACTTCCCATGGGCAGGCAGGTGTTCAGCCATCTCCAGAAAAGCAGGGCTCCATCACACATGACGGTTACTTGGGAAAGCAAGCACCATCACTCCAAATGTCCTCCCTTCCTTCTTCTTTCCCCAGCTTTATATACTGAGTAGGACATCATATGGTATGCAATATCCTTTTGGTCAATTGGAGTCAGCTGTCCCAGCTGTGCCCCCTCCTAGCTTCTTATGTACCCCCAGCCTACTCCCTGGGGTCATGGGATGAGGAGCAGAAAAGGCCTTGGGGCTGTGTCGTAGGAACCGTACAAACTATTATGAAGAAATTTAACTCTATGCCAGCCAAAAGGAGTACAAATACACAGATGTCAAAATTTTTGCCAGAGTAGCAAAAGCCGTATAAATGGTAAGAGTTCCAGATGCAAAAAAAAAAAAAAAAAAAAAGAAATTCAGATCTATTAAAAAAAAAAAAAAAAAGGCAAAGCAGAATAAGGTATAATTATTAGTCTCCTTACAGAAATGAAGCATTTTTGAGGACTATGTCTATTTGACTTTGGTTTGAATTTTTATTTTCCTTTTATAAATAAAATTAAGACTGCCTTTAATTTTTAAAAGGAGACCTTAAAATGCTGAAAGAACCTTTTGTGCCTTATAAAAGAAAACATCTCAGTGTAATTACCTAAACATGAAATCTAAATGTCTTTCAAGGTGAAATCAACAAAGGTTTAAGAAGAAAATCCTTTCTCTCTCAGCAGAAGGGCTGGAAATTTTGCCTGACGAGGTCTTTCAGCCAGATGACCTCAAATGGAAAGTGAGTGTTTGTCCTGCTACCACCTTGGTGCTTGCAGGGGTTTTACCTTAGCTTACTTGGAGCTCCCTTGGAAGCCAAGAGGAGTGGCAGTGTTCAAAGTGACAGGTTCTCAATTTCTGGTAAGAAAAATCAATATCGAAGACTTTGTCAACCAGTCACTTAACATGCATGGAGAAGATATTTTGCCTCTGATGTTTTGAATGTTAAGAGTGGCAGAAAGCTTGTTTGACTCAGTAATCAGTGGCTGACATGAATGAGAGGGGATCTTCTTCCAGAGGACAGCTGTGAGTTGTACACCTGCTTTCAAATGGCTGAAGTCTCACTTGGACAAATTCCCTGCTTCTGTAAAAGGCAGAAGTGTCACTACATCATAGGCAGGTTCTCTGCTGTACAATATCTTCCTTCTTCAGGTTGGTGAGAATCTTTATTCTCCCTGTTCATGTCACAAAGGTGAAGAGCCATAGCCCATCTGACTGAGCTGATTTAGAGATATAGCGTGTTGGCAAAGGAAAATGGGGAATTTCTTCTTACAGTGGATATGACCCTGGAATGTACACTTTTCAGGGACTCGTCAGGCACCAAAAGTAATGCCATTAAATGCTTGATTTTGCAAATCTTTTTCAGGGCAGTTGTGTTCCTGTTTAAGTCAGTGGATTGTAACCAACAAAAATTATATTTTTTTTTCTGTGCAGGCTCCCCTATCTAAAATCCTCCAACACCTGCTGAAGCTATCTTATAATAAATGTTATACAGTATTATCCACAAAAATCACACTAACAAATAACATCAATAACATTTATGTTTGGAAGACAGTAATGGAGAACTGAATCCTTAAATATAAAAAAATAAGGGAGCTGGTGGTGGGTGGGACAAATATTTGGGTATGAGATTGCTTTTCTTTAGATTTTGGAAGTAGGCAGTCAGATATGTTGAAATCTGGAGGCTGAACAGTCAAGGATGGTGAATGAGATTGTTTCTGGGGGTGGCAGTGATTCAGTGGCCTTCAGAGGAAATGTTACCATGGCATTCGCAAGCTGATGTGAATATATAGAAGATATAGAAGAAGGAAAGCTGTGAAACCAGTGCCAGGATATGGACATAAAAAAAGCAAGGGGATGGTGAAATCTCTCATTATCCAAAAGTGACATTCTGCCCTTGCGTGTTAGCAGTTCCCTTTTCTTTCACTGCAGCTTTTGTGTAACCCTGTCTTTGACAGTGACACTCAACCATGTTGATCCCTCTCATTTGCAATTCATTTCAGTTATATCTTCAATAAAAATTATTGCTCAAAATGATGCCTTTTTGGTATGAACCACAGTAGCCAACTTTCAGTTGTTACTATGGTAGTATGTGTTCATTTTTCCAGGTCACAACACGCACTGATATCAGATACTGTATTGCATCAAAATTTGATTTGGTCTGCACCCCTAATGCGGTTCTGGATGATGATGCAGCGAGACACTGTGTCTTGTGAGATGATAAAGATGTTGTAGGGTACCGTTTTTCCAGGGAGATAACTCAGCTGAAATGTGTTGCTCAGTCTGCTGATGTAGAAGCTGAAAAGGCCGTGTGCTACCTGCTCTTGTTGAATTTGTCTTCTGTATGTTATTGGAAACTTCCCACAGCAAGTACTGTATCTTTATTGGTACCCATTTGTACAGCACCTGACAAAAAGGGGTGTGTTCTGTCACTGAGAACTGTAGTTGCTGCAAGAACACAAATAACCAGCACTACTGGTTATCATAATAGTGGTAATTCTTCTGGAGTTCATGGAGAAAAACAGGTAATATATTTGTCATCCTGCAGAATATTCCCATCTTAATTAAAACATCTGTTAATGTCTAGGCTTGGGTGTCAGTTATTGATGAGGACACTGTAACTAAGAATCCCTCATAAATATGTAAAGCAAGTTGGGTTACTCCAAGTGTATCTAGCACTATAAAAATCATAGTTTCTTAATGGCAGTACTAAAATGTAACACGTTCATAAATCTGTTTATATGAAAAATATGCAGAAACTAATAAACCATTAAGAGAATTGTGATTTACAAAATTTAAGCCTGTCGTTAGCTAAAGTCCCAATTCTATGAACTGTGATACAATGTCTATATTTTCACAAGCTACAAGTGTATCACTGATTCTAATAAAATTATTAAAAGTGCATTAAATTAAATCATAAGCAATCCTGAAAAATATGCCAGAGCATGTCAGTCCCATATGTCAAAACTTTATATTTCAGTGCTAAGGTATATTTCACCGTAGCCATAAATAGGTCACACAACTTTTTTGCAGAATTCATAGAATTTACATCTCAGGTAATGTCAGTAAGATAATCATTCTTACCTGGAGGTTGTTGTCAAGAGAGATCATTCCTGAGGGTATAAAAACACTTGAGATTTCAGAGTCGTTAGACTGATGCATCTTAGTATCTCTAGTTTTGATTAACAACTTTACACAAGGATGGAGCGTGTGAATTTTTGTAGTATTTTTAGTGACTGTAATGATCTTTGATAAAACCTGTCCAACAGTGTCATCGTTGTTATATATAATTCAGCTGAAAATCCTTTATATGACAGTAAAAAAAAAAAACAAACAACCTTTAAGAGGTTGTATAAGCATCTCAGCAACTTTCTCGCCCAAGTATATGTAAAACTACTCAATTATATGAAGTATTTAGCTGATATAGGAATTATAAGCTCTTTTATTGAGACTGGGCAAAACCTGATTTTAGCCGATAAATGCTGTATCCCCTCTGGGTGTCATGCGCTCTGTTTAGAGCCCCATAAAATTTGCATTGCAAGGTTAGACTCTATGAAAAAGAGGCAAGAGTGATTGCACGTTAAAATACTCTAGTGTGGACCACTAGAAAAGGGAGATATTTTAGATAGTTAGAGCCATACAGGATATTTGTCCAGCTGCTAAGACGTCTCAGATGAATTAGGAGAGCTTCCGAAAAAACCAACCAACCAACCAAATAAATAAAAACCCACCCCAAAAACCCCAGAAAGGTCACAAGGCAAAGAAAACTGCTGTTTCTTAAATTGCATGAAAATAGTTCCATCGAGTTAATTTTGGTCTTATGCGCTGGAACAACTTTGGAATGATTTTGATGTAATTGTAATGGGAATGTCCTCTGCTGGTCATCTGGCCTGGGTGGGAGCTTCTCTGAAGAAGAAAAACATTCATGAGGAAGAAGCATCAGCTTGTGCATAAATTAAAAGCAGTTTTCTGCTCTTGCCTTTCTGGTACTGAAATCCCTAGGCATCTAATGACCTTTCCCTCACTGGCTCCCCATTTTATATACATATATATATTATATATATATAATTA
>NW_010143237.1:0-2493 GCF_000699245.1 Pterocles gutturalis
GGTTACCGCAATGTATTGGAAGCCCATGCCCACGATGAAGTTGGAGGTCCAGTTGGAAAGCCCGGCGACGGCAAAGGCAGCGGGACGAGGCCCTTGGCTGAAGAGTTCGGCCACGATAAACCACGGGATGGGGCCCGGGCCGATCTCGAAGAAAGCCACGAACCCAAAGATGGCCACAATGCTGAGGTAGGACATCCAGGGCATTTGGTCCTGGGCCGCGGGACAGAGAGAAGGTCGGGTCAGTGAAGGGGGACGGAACATCGGGCCACCCCAGGTGACGAGACCAAAGGAAGCGCAGTGCTGGCAGAGGAGCCACAAGGCTTCTCCAGAGTGGAGAGAGGGTTTCTGGGACCTCGAGAAAGGATTTCTGGGACCTCAAGAGACACGTGTGCAGTGGGGACCACCCAGCCGTCACCTCCAGGAGGACAAGTCCTCCCTCCTCTCCAACCAGCCCTCCTTCCCGTCCCCCTGCCGCCTCCACACCCATCGCTCACCAGCAGCGTGAGGGCGATGGTCATGAGCACGGCGCAGCCCGCCATCCCCGCCAGCCCGATGAGGTGCAGGGTCCGGCGTCCGGCTCGTTCCACCACGAAAAGCTGTGGGATGGAGAGAGGCGGCCATCAGCACAGCCCCGGTCTGGAGGACTGTCCCTCCTTTTCTCCACCGTCCCCCGGTGAGCGGTGGGTGGGACACAACTCACCGAAACGACGGTGAAAGCCGTGTTCACCACGCCAGAGCCGATGGTGGCGTAGACGGGCTGCTCCACGCCCGACTTCTCAAAGATGCTGGTGGAGTAGTAGAAGACCTACAAAAGGATGTGGGAGGAGGAACAGAGTCAGGTCTTGGAGCCAGCAGGACCCAGGCTCTGGGTGAAACAAGCAGACCCATGGCATCCAGGTCCCTCCAAAACTCACGGCGTTGATCCCCGAGAGCTGCTGGGAGAGCTGCAGGACGATGGCGATGAGGATGGGCTGGCGATACATGGGGGAACGGAAGAGCTCCATGATGGTGACCTTCTTCTCCCTCATCATCTGCCGGCTCTCCTCCTTCATCTCCTGGAGGTCGCTGCTGACGTCCGTCGTGCCTCGCAGCTTCTTGAGGACTGAGGGGAAGGGGGATGACACGGGGTCAGGGGCAGCTGAGGACCCTCGCGCAGGGTGGGACGAGTTTGGGGAGGGGGAGGTGGCTCACCGCTCTTGGCTTTGTTCTCCTCGTTGCGGTTGATGAGGAGGAAGCGGGGGCTCTCGGGGGCAAAGGGGAGGATGAGGCACTGCAGCAGCGCCGGGATGAAGATGAACCCCAAGAGCAGCGGCCACAGCGAGTCGTTTCCCATGATCAAATCCAAACCGAACACCTGAGGATGAGAGGGGCTGAGCCACCATTTCCCACCTCGAGGTGGACCCAACTCTGCTGCTCGAGTGCGCTACGGGCTTGGACACCCCCCGGAGGGGTGGGGACAGCTGTGTCACTTCCAGGGGGCCAACAGCCATTGTATCATGACGCTGCCCACCCCAAACCATAAGATCTCCCAGAAGATCTCCGCTCCTGCCAACCTCTGGGTCCATCCCTCCAGCCGCTTCTCCTGAAGGACCACGTGGATCCACAGCACGGGCAACGCTCTGCACTGCGGCACTAAACTATCCCCCACAGACCCTGATGAGGATCAAAAATGGGAAACCCCCAGCCCCATGCCAGTTGTCTGGCACTTACCTGAGCAATGAGGATGCCCACGACGATGCCGAGCTGGTGGAAGGTCCCCAAGGCGCCCCGCAGCGCAGTGGGTGACACCTCGCCCACGTACATGGGCACGAAACCGGTGGTGAGGCCGGAGTAGAGGCCGATGATGAAGCGGCCAAGGATGAGCATCTCAAAGGACAATGCCATCTTGGAGAAACCCATGAGGATGGCCGACAGGAAGGCAAGAACGTTGGACATCAGCATGGAGTTGCGTCTGGAGAGGGAAGGGAGGAAGGTGAGGAGGACTGCGGAGGGCAGAGGACCTTCAGGGGTGTTGGGAGACCCCAAACGTCAGCTCTGGGTGAGAGGGAGGTGACCAAAGCCGTCCCCTGGAATGTCAGGGTGGGGTGAGGCTGCACAACCCCCTCATGGATGACCTCAACCACGCTCAGTGCTCACCGTCCAAAGCGGTTGACGAAGAGCCCAACAGAAAAGGATCCGATCATGCCTCCGACGGAGAAGATGGCGACGGAGAGGGACCAGAGCGTGGTGAGCGTGGTGGGGCTGATGGGCTCCTCGTACCGGTACAGCCAGGTCCGGTTGTAGAAGTCCTCAATCACCTGCAAAAGCGGGGAGAGAAATTAAACCGTGGGTTAAAACCATCTTCATTTCATCTGTGCCATCGGTGCGATGAGCTGCCCGGCCTCAGCCCAGCCACCTCCAGTGCCGCGGCCAGCGAGCACGGCTCACAAGACGATGCGTCACGGAGCCGCCCAGCCGCAGCACCGGTGGCTCGGGTCCCAGCCGAGCGGGGGA
>NW_010143237.1:2524-3907 GCF_000699245.1 Pterocles gutturalis
CGCGCAGGTGCTGGCCTTCCCCTGCCGAGAGCGCCATGGCATTGCCAAAATACCTCCTTTGCCTTGCCGGGCGGCCACGGGGAGGTCACACTCCTCCCTGGGGCGCAGGAGGGATGCTTCCATCCCTGGGGGAGATGCAACGTGGGGGGACGAGAGCAGAGATGCTGGAGGAAGGTGAGGAAGGCAGCAGGGTCACCAGGGCAGAAGGAGGCAGACAAAATCAATTCCCGGACACGCCCTTGAACTTAATTTCTACGTTTTTAGCTGCAATACTTCCATAATGCAATAACTCTGCTATAATTCTGCAATACCACAGCGCTCACATCCAAGACAGGCGCTCATGTTTAATTACTGCCTCGGCAGAACAGCCTTTTTCTATACCCTACATATTTTTTAAAATAACTTCTTAATATCTTTTAACTGATAAAAGTTTCAAGGAAGTTATTTAAGGGTCACTCATGCCCAAAAAGCAAAAAGCAAAGGGCTCAGAATGCACCCGACCAGCCGACACCTGGCTGGAAGGAGCAGAGGTTTCACGCAAGCTGCTGCTGGACGTCAAGCAGCAAAAAGATCTCGCTGTTTCTAAGGGTTTCACATGTGCTCAGCTCCCGATTAAGCGTTTGCACAGGCGCACTTCGGTTTCTGGTTTTCCCATCGCTTCCAGCACAAACGAGAGCCCCAGGCAGAGGCTGCGCAAGAAATACACCCTGTGCTTCGCTATAAATTTCAATAATGTCTTTTTTTTTTAAGTTGTTCCTTTAACAAAGCCCCCAAAGCATCAGGATTTCAGTATTTAAGTGATTTTGTTTGCCTCCCGCTTCACCCGGAGGTTTTGATGTTTTTGGGGTTTTTTTTCCTCTTTTCCGAACATCATCAAAATAAATAATTGATATTACTCAGAGAAGCCAGGACTGGCTCAGGCTCTCAGCGGGGGTAAGCAGGTCTCTGTGCACACCCCAGCAAACCTTGCGGTGCTCTAAATTCCTCCCTACTTTCCCCAATGCCTCCAGCTCTCTCCCCTCGAAGCAGAAAAAAAATTAATCCAAGCGACAGTAGATGCCCCAGCCCTGGCCAAGCTACGCTGGGCTGTGCTTTGGCTCTTCAAAAAATACCCCCAAATACCCGCCTCCTAGTCCCTCTCCTCCTGCAAAAAAGGATGGATGGAAAAACCTCCGTGAGCTGGCTGTCAGGAGAGGAGGAGATGAAAAGTTATGAGTTTAAAGTGAGAAGCGTGAAAAAAAATAATTGCATTTCCCAAAAGATGGAGGTTTTTTCCTCTCTCTTGCCCTCGTTTCATTTCAGCCGAGGGTTTTCCACCAGCCCTCGCCTAGCTTTGGGCCATGCCCTCCCCACAGCGCGTCTGCCAGCACCCCACAAACACCG
>NW_010143237.1:4329-7101 GCF_000699245.1 Pterocles gutturalis
GACACCCCGCCTCCCCTTGTGCCCCCCAATCCTGGAACCCCCATGCACCCCAAATCCTTTCCCCTGTCAGTCCTGCGCCTCAAACGCAGCGTCCCTGGCTGGGTGACTCGCCTCTCAAACACGCGGCCCAGCCCCGGCCCGATTCCTGAGGGTCTAATCCCAAAACGCACAAGGGAAACTGAGCACCCATCGGGGGGTCGTGCTTCGCTCGGGGTCCATCGGAACCAGAGCTGAGTCCCAAGGAATGACCCCAGCGGTGTCGGGGTCCCTGCTGGGGTCCCTGCCTGCGTCCCCCAGAGCAGCATCTCCCCGGCTGAGGGGAGGATGGAGAAAATTCCTCCAGCCGCAGGGAAACCCTGCGCTCCTCAGGCTGTGACGCGGGGCGGTAATTACAGAGCACCCACCCCCCGCGGTGCTGAGCTTGGGGAAAACAGGAGCTCTGCAGCACGCGTCCACTGATTTCGCAGCTCATCACTGTTCCAAACGCATCACCCGTTGCCAGCCAAGCGCGAACATCGCCAGTGTGGATCAGTCCAGGGGAAGGAGAGCGCGTTGGGGTTTTTTAGCAGGGCGATGCTTTTGGTGGACAGATTTTTGCACTGTGGCGGTGGGTACAAGCAGTGAGGGTGCTGGACGGGAGTCACAGCATCCAGCCGCACGAAATCCCACTCAGGCCACTCGCCGTGATTAAATACAACTTAATGCAAAACCTTGAACAAACCTAATTTGTGTCTTTTTTGCTCTTTCCACACCGACAGGGGTCTGGGAAGTTTTTACACAGGGTCTTCTCTCCCGCAAGGAATTTTTTCGGCACTTGAGGTGAGATTTGTCGCCCGTTTGCTAGTAATAGGATTAATAATCTCACAGCATGAATCCCGCCTTGGTGGGTTTAATTATTTGGGATGGTGCCCTGGCGGCTGTGACGATGCTCGGGGACAGGCTCTGCCCCGGCACAGCGGCACCCGGACCCCAGCTTGTCCTTCGACACCTCACCCCAGCACCAGGCACGTCGCAAGCGCCACATGGGATTCCTGAGCTAACATTTCCAAGCCTTGAACACCTCAAAAAGCCACGTAACTTGGGAGAAAATCATGTTTTTTGAGGTTCCTGTGTGCCCACCAGGCACTGGGGGCTCCTGGCACTACGCTGGGGGAAGGCGCAAATGCCTCCTGCCCTCCATCCCGCCCTGCACACGGCGCACCCCAGCCGGGCCTCTCTCCTCTCGATGCTCCGGGACGCACAGGTCCTGTCAGAGCCAGCCATTCCCCTCCCGCTCCAAGATGACTCAAACCCTCATCAGCTCCTGGACCTTCGCTAAGAGCAGAGGTTAAAAGTACGGCCCCCAGCGGCTGTGACGACGCTCGGGGACAGGCTCTGCTCTGGCACAGCAGCACCCAGACCCCAGCTTGTCCTTTGGCACCTCACCCTGGCACAGGAGCTGGGGCCAGGGCATGATGCAAGCACCATGTGGGATTCCTGAGCTAATGTTTCCAAGCCTTGAACACCCCAAAAAGCCACATAACTTGGGGGGAAAGTCAAGTTTTTCAGGGTTCCCATGTGCCCACCAGGCACTGGAGGGTCCTGACACAAACTCCTGCCCTCCATCCCACTGCACACATGGCCCATCCCAGCCAGCTGCTCTCCTTTCGATGCTCCAGGACGCACAGCTCCCATCAGAGCCGGCCATTCCCCTCCCGCTCCGAGATGACTCAAACCCTCCTTAGCTCCCGGACCTTTGCTAAGAGCCGAGGTTAAAAGTTACGCCGGTCTCACCCAGAGAGCATCCTGCACGCGTTCCTGGGATTTTTCCTGGCAAAAACGCTCAGCGAGAAGGAAACTAATTCTCCTGGGAAGGCAGGAGCTAAATAACTCCCCTGCAAATCCCATTACAGGCAGTAAGCGGCCTAGCAGGATGTACTATTTTAGCCGGGCTGGCAGCGGACGCGGGTTTGTTTTCAGGCACGGGAGGAGGGGTTTGTGCGGAATTTCGCTCCAGAGAGGTTGCTCGACACATGCTCACCTTTTGCGGGGCATTGATGACGCCGGTGTTGTAGCCAAACTGCAAAGAACCCAGCACCGCTCCTCCCACAGCGAGCATCAGGCGAGCCGTCATCTGCAGGAAAAGGGCGAGGAAAGAGGAAAAAAAAAAAAAAAACCAAACAAAAAAAAAAAGAGGTTAAAACTTGAGGTCTCAGTTACAACCCCCCATATCTGAAAGGTCCCCCAGCACTTCTCCCCAGGGAGCAAGAGAGCACGAGCACGAGGGATGGCTGTAAGGTTGTAAGCATGAATATGCAGAATAAAAAAGAAAACTTGCTTTTTTTAGGGCATCCACGCAGGTTAGAGGAAAAAAAGCCTAATTAAAAAAAACTGTTTTGGGCTTAAAAAAAAATACTGTTTGGGGATTCCAGGAATTTTTTGCCTCTGGAGCAGGGCAGGATGGTTTATCTGGGCTCGCAGGGTCCCCTCCGAGGGCTCCACGTGACAGCTGGGCAGCACGCCAGCGCGAAATGCTTTTGGGGACGCCACAGTGACGCCGCCGGCCGGCCAAGCACTGTCCCAGCATCGGTGCGAGGATGCCCCACCCGCCACTAACGAAGTTTTTGCAGCACAGTCTAATTAACAGTCGCTAAGCAAAATCCCGGCTGTTTGGCAAACCCTTTGCCCGCCTCCTCTTCCTCTCACTTAAGCCGAAGCGACAATCGGAGCCTTGTTTGGGAGCAGGGTCAGGGCAGGCCAGCGGCTCGGGCCACCTTCGTTAACGGCCCAATT
>NW_010143237.1:7113-9604 GCF_000699245.1 Pterocles gutturalis
ATCCCAGGCAGGAGATTTTCCCAGCACTCAGCCCCGAGAACCAGGATCCGACATTCCCACTTAATCAGCTTTGGGATGATCCACGTGAAATTTTATAAGCCCCTTCATTCAGGGGGCTGGACTCTCCCCAGTTATCCCAGGCACCAGTGCATCCCCACAACCCAGGGATGCTCCCCCGGCATCTCGGATTAATATTCCCATGGGATTTCTGCCGCTCAGACCCCACCTAGATGCAACCCCTAATTTAGGAGGGCTGACTGCAAAGCAAACACGAATAAAAACATTATATTTTCTTATTTAAGAAGCGTTTTCTGATTTATTTTAATAAATAATATAAATCAAAATAAATAAGTGCTGCTTGCTGACCTCGTCTCTCCGGCCAAGTCACCTCCCTCCACCTTAAAGTTTGCAGGGAAAAAGCAACAGGGACTAAAGCCAGCGCCGTTAATGAACCTCATTAATTAGGCTTGGCCCCAACACAACTAATCAGGGAGGTTTTGGCACTTGGGTTTTTGTTCAGTGCTTCTGAATAAACTCACCCTGAGAAGAAAATGCCCCACTTGGGAGGGCAAAAACAGGCTGGGAAGTTGCTGGCATCCCAGAAAAACAAGGAAAAAGCCACCAAAAAATCCGAAATTCCAATTCTAACCTCATCCATTTGCCCACTGCCCCATGAAACCGCTGTGGGCGACACTGGGAATGCCAAAAGCAACCCATGCTTGAATAAATGTTGTTAAAAAAGCTGGGTTTTTGGGGGGTTTGGGGGAATTCTTTTTTGGTTTGGGGTGTTTATGGGGCTTGGGGTGATTTTTCTTTGCTTTTTGGGGGCTATCCCTCATTTTTTGGGGTAGAAGTCTTTCCTTCACATCACTAAAGGCCAGCTCGGCCACCTGAGGAAAGCCGACGGGCAATCCCCCACGTACGGCGAGCCCGCGGGTGAGTCACGGCGGCAGCGTGCCGCAGGGATGGGGATGCATCACGCCGGGATGAACTTTACTCCAGGAAGGTGGCAGGTAGCAACACCTCTGCGCTCCGACAGCAGCCTCTGCCCCACCAAGAATGAAATAATAAATTACTTTTACAATTTTAACCTTTAGCAACAAAAACAATCCTTAAATATTTAACCTTTAGCAAAAATAAAACCCTAAATATTTAGCCTTTAGCAAAAAAAGCCTTAAATTTTCAAAATTTAGCCAAAAAACCTTTTTATTTTTAACTTTTTAACCAAAAACCCCTTTCTATTTCTATTAAACTCCATCAGCTTGAAGGGGTGAAGGGCCAGAGTTGGCTGCCAGCATTTTTGGAGGCTCGCCCCGAGCAGGGTCACTGTGAGTCAGCTCCTCCCGCTCGCTTCGGGCTTCCCAGTTCCAAACACGCTGCCCAGCCCGATCCAGGAGCCTTTCGGCTTGAACCTCACCATTAAAGGAGAGGCTTAAGATGGCGAGTTAAGGGAGAAAAAAAAACAATAAATAAGTTGATTTTTAAGGACAGCCTTGCATGGGAAACTCCTGCGAGAGCACGCACGAGGTTTGTTGGGTCGGGTTTTTAACTGCTTGCAGAAAACAGCAGCTTTATTTGGAGTTTAGGAAGGGAAAAAAAAAAAGAAGCGACATACTTCCTCTTCTTGCGTCTGTGCAATAAACTCATTCACAGCCTGCAGATACCCAGCCCTCGTGGCTTTTTCCCTACTAGCTCCTCTACCTCATTACAAGAACTCTGCTCACCTTTCTGTTTTAATATATTAATATTTGTCTTTTGCTGCTTCCTGCTTCTTTCGTCACCTGAACACGGAAGCCAGGACACTCGGAGAAGATACAGACCCGTGGGGTGACAGCAGCTCCCCAAACCCAGAGCAGGCTGCGTTTGGCTTTGCAACTTTTTTTTTTTTAACTTTTTTTTTTCCTCCTCCAGCACAGAAGGATTTTGGGATGCTGCCTGCCTCATGGAACAAGGAAATGATTAATCCCTTAAAAAAAAATAATAATAACAATATTCAACACAAAGTGTCCCAGGAGGGAACTTCAGGAAGATCCACATTTAAAAAGAAGTCATAAAAATTATCACGGGAGGCTTTCACGAGCATCCTGGAGTTAGACTGCAAGAGATCCTGTCCTGGGGGCGATGCAGGGGGTTATTGTGGGGAGGCGGGGGTGCCACCTCGCAGCATCTTGCACGATTGTTTGCACACTTGTGCACGCTCGCCGGCGTGAAGACAACCGGATCCAGGCATTGCCCAGGATAACACGCTGGCTCCCAGCCCAGGAAAAACTTACGCACCCACCGAGGGCCGGGTAAAACCTGCTCCTAAAGCCACGGCATGTGCCGCAGCACCGGCGTTTACCGACCCGGGGGGTGGTTTGTGGCCAAAGAAGAGGGGGAGCACCGGTACCGTGGGGATCAGCTGAGATTTTGGGGGATTACAGGAGTGGGAGAGAACTCGCGGTGAGGGGAAGTGGAGTCTGAGCGGCGTTATTTCTGTTTTTTTTTTTTT
>NW_010143237.1:9616-9920 GCF_000699245.1 Pterocles gutturalis
CACGATCCCTCTGAGTTTTGCAACCGCAAGAGCGTCTGCGACGAGCCCGGGAGATGTTTTTGCATGCAAAGAGCCAGAGCAGCCCAGCTCCGTGGGCAGAAAAGCATCTCCCACTTTAATAATATGAAATATTCAATTTAAGGGTGTAGAGGCGAGCTCGTCTCCCACCTCCCCGCACCCCGGGCATCCCTACCGCCGGCTGCTTCAATAAAAATCCTTTTTTCCCCTTGCGAAACACACTCTGGATTTAAGCATCGCCCATGAGAGCGCAGCAAATTCTTCCTGCAATTAATTACTTCTTAGA
>NW_010143238.1:0-6420 GCF_000699245.1 Pterocles gutturalis
CAGCCCTGCTTGGCCTCGGCGCGCGTTGATGACGTCCTACATCGGGGAAGTTACTAGAAACGGGAACTGTCCGGGCGTCGGTTTGCCCGCCGCGCTCCTCCAGTGCGCATGCGCGGGCCGCGGTGAGTGCCGCGGGGGGGCGACGTGTATCTTAGTCTTGATACAGGTAACAGGGAGATGGGAGCTCGTTTGCCAGTACTGGAAGCGTCCAGATGGAAAATACCCTAAAACAGGACAACATGCATGCTTGTTCACAGTCAGATAGTTGAGAACACAAGCTTATACACAATGCATAGAAATGAAAATGATACAGCAAATAACTTTGAGTTCTTAATCCTCCTTAGACGGATGGGGTTTTAAACACCTACTTCTTTCCTCTTGCTTTTTCTTTCCCCACTTCCTTCCACCTGTGCTTTTATTTCTGCTTTCTATAACCATCTGTGCAATTTTTCTTTATCAATTTCTGATCCTAAATAATATAATTCAGAACGTTTATTAGAGAGACCAGCTTAATTTTTATGCCCTTCCATTTTCCTCACCCATGGTTATGGTATTTACTGCAGAAATTCAGCTTAATTCCCAACTCTGGCTAGACATCTTCGATTTGGTATTTTTTTCCATAGTCAGTTGATTTAAACCTATGCAAAGTCACCTAAATTGGCTTCAAACAAACAAACTAAAAATGAACTTGCACCGACCAGAAAGTATTTTGCATCAAAATAAAATACTGGCTCAAGTGGAGTTCAACCGAACTCAGAATGCTGGTAAATGGGTTTGAACCAGTATGTCTAAACTCAGTTTAATATTTTACCTGAAGTTAGTGACACAATATTGAATTTAGACAAGGTCTCAGGTGGTCTAATGACAGTAAAACTTACATTCAAGAACTCCAAACTTTTGCTCTAAACTACACATAACGTTCCTTATATTTCTGAATATTGAAATAAAACAACATAAACACCTGTGATTCTTAACATGTAAGGGAAGAATGTAGACTTCTACTTTCATATGACCTTAAAAAGATATTCTATATATTGTTTCCCATTCCTGATTTGCCAGAACAAAGGTTAGGACTCCTGTTTTAGACACAGAGGGGTTAAATTTAAAAAGCTGCATGCGAAAGTGTAACTGTATAGACAGCAGTTAATCTTCGGCTGTGGATATAGGGCTCACTGTGTGGATGCTCTACCTTTAGTAACCACAAGCCTTGTTAGATCTGAACTAGAGGGCAACATTCCTGTCAGCTCATAGGTAATTTTAATAAATGAAATGCTGCTGTCTCACTTTCGGGGGGGTTTGCTTTAGTCTTTGGAAGACACTAAAGATCTCATGAAGTTAGACAGGAATAGAGCTTCTGAAGTGTGACTGCTAGTTCTTAGACAGAATCACACACTCGGAATTCTAAAAAAAAAAAAAAAAAAAAAACACCCATTTTTTTACCCCTCTCTTCTCCGAAATTTTAAAAAAAAAAAAAAAAAAGTCATCACTTTTATTACCCTGCTCTCTTAACAGGTGTTTTCTAATTGTACTCTACTACCTAAACCCTATCTCCACTTGTTTTTGTCAATTTGATTAATGAAAATTGTATTCAAAGTTTTGTAGTTGCATTTAGTCATATCCTTCCCAGCACTTTTTTTTTCTCCAGCTCCACTCTGCACATATCCTGTGCTTTGGTCTTTCCAACAGCCTCTTGACCTCCCTAACCTTTTGTCCTGATTTCAGCTGGGATAGAGCTAATTTTCTTCGTAGTAGCGAGTATAGCACTATGCTTTGGATTTAGAATGGGAAAAATATACTTTTCTGTGCTATTAAACTGTCTTTATCTCAACCCACAAGTTTTACCTCTTTCCCCTGATTCTCTCCTGGACCCCACTGCGGGGGAAAGTGAGCCAACAGGTGTGTGGTGGTTAGCTGCCTGCAGGGTTAAACGACAACACCTCGGTTTTGTGGAACTTCTAGTTTGTTTGGGCAAAGATGGCTCAGTTCCCCTCATTCCAGATTATTTGCCCCAAAAATAATTAGTATGCCTAATCTCAGCATACAAAACTTGCATCTGTAGAATGGCTTTAACTGCCTAGTTTAAAGGTAGGACAGAACCCCATGGACAGTCTAAACTCTATTGAATGTTCAGTAAATAGGAGGAGCCTTTTTTTTTCCTCTTTATTCTGGCTTTCTCACTTCACCTTTGGTTATGAGATTCTGATTTTTTTTTTTTAATTAACCTTATTTTTTTTTTAAAGGGATTATTGTGTTGCTACATATACAATTTGCAGTTTGTTTCAAAGCAACTAGGACAGATACAGAATACTGTTGAAGATTTGTACAGGAAATCAGAAGAATGATGAAACTGGCAAGGTTATATACACTCACAGTCTAAAATGACTCATTCTGGGAAAGTAATAGCAAAAAAATTGCTGAATTTTCAGAAGAAGGCATACTGGGAGTATCCCTCCTGAAACAGGCTGCAACAGCTATAAAAAAGTTTTGTCTTTATGAACATTTAGTTATTACAAATGTAAAAGGAACTAGATATGAGAAAATAATTTTTTTTTCCCCAAGAGTCATACAAAAATTTTCAAGTAAAAGCAACATAGTGGAGAACAAATCAGCTAACAAAATAATTTCAGTGTAGTTTATACTGGATGGGCTAATTCACCAAGTGGTGAACAAGGAGTTGTGTTGAATAATGAGAACTGTATTGCCCAAATTAGAAATGTGTGTCTATTTCTTTAGCACTTAAAAACAGAATGAGCTTCGACATGCACTTTTAGAATAAAACTTCTTTTCATTTTAACAGAACTTCTTCTGTTGTTAATCGGCAAGCATTACACAAACTTATTCTCCTTTATGTCAACCTCAACAGCACAAGAAACAACACAGGTTAGTTCTACAGTGTTGAGGGAGGAGGGAGAAGAGGGAAGCTTCTACTGACAGTCCTGAAAGAAAAGAAAACAAAAAACCCTTATGTCAAATATGGATGGATGGGCAAATTAAAACTTAGAGGAAGACAAATTTATAGGACAGCAGGTAGTCAGTCTTTTGGATTTTGGCTTCTGGACAGCTGAAGCAATAGAACTTTGAATTATTCTTTCTAAAGATGATTTAGCAATTCACTGACACCTTAAAACAGACTGATTAGAGTTTGGGAAAAGAGATATATTCTGGGTTTCCTAATTCAGTATTGCTTACAAACACAAACATGTTAAGGAAAAAAGTCACATCTTCAAGTTATAGGCACCACTGATTTGATTAGAAAAAAAGTCTTGGTCTCGCCCTGGTAAATATTTCTTGTGGGGCAGCAGATAATGAAAAAACTTTCAATATCCCCAAATAAGGGGGTTTTAGTTTGAATCAGACTAGTAACAAGACAGATTACTTTGTTCCATGTAGCAGTGTTTTATCTGTTAGGGTAAGATGCTGCAGTTAACGTGTGGTCACAGGGTTCACAGTTCTGAAAAAAGAGGTATCGGTCCCGTCCTGAGGATGTGGTATTTGGAAATTGATTTGAAAGAGTTGTCCAAAACAAAAAAAACAAAGAGGTAGGACAAACAAATCAGTGAAGCTACAATAAGACTTCCAGTATTATTACAAAATTAAATAATTATGGACTATTAGCTAAAATGTCTAATTTCTTAGAAAAGTCTTATTCCACTGTTAGCATCTTCATGCTATTAGTTTTCAGAAGTCGCTGCTAACTCTAAGAGCTTTACAGATTCATAGTACCTTTATTGATAAAGACTTTTCTCCCACTTTCCTCACCTGCCTCCCAGTGAAGTGCTGTCTTTGCACATACTTTGTTTTGGAAATTGCTTGGTGTGACAGTGTGTTAAAAAAAAGACTGCTAAAAGTCAGGTCTACCGGTATTTTGCTTTGTCTCCTCCATGGTTCTTTCCGTCCAGCTTCTGTGTGCTCTGGTGATTTCCCAGGCAAGTGACAGATCTTCTGATCTTTCTGGTCAGCCAGGTCCTACATGTACTTCTGTAATGTTCCATTTCCAACAACTATCCCAAAAATAAGTAAGATTCCAGGATTTAGTACTACATTCACTCCTGCTGCACAAACAATTCTGCATTTTTAAAGCCATATTATTAACGTGGGACAAAAAAAATGTTTGAGCTTTGTCTCTTAGCACAAGAGGAATTGTCTATTACTAGGCAAGCTCTGAAGGATGACACAGGGCACTTTTCAAAGATAACAAGTAGGAAAGCTCTTTTTATGTAGTAGTTACACATGCAGGCTTCTACATTTTCCAGCTGAAACCCATACAGATATGAAAGGGATACAGATCATGGAATTGTAGAATCACAGAATCACAGGTTTGGGTTAGAAGAGACCCTTTAAAGATCACCCCCTGGCTATAGGCAGGGACATCTTTCACTAGATCAGCTTGCTCAAAGCCCCGTCCAACTTGACCTTGAACAGTGGGTCGCCCACAACTTCTCCGGGTGACCTATGCCAGTGGCTTACCAACCTCATTGTAAAAAATCTCTTATCTCCAATCTCAATCTGCCCTTTTTCAATTTAAAACTGTTACATCTTGTCCTGTCACTACAGGCCCTGGTAAAAAGTCTTTCTTTTAAGTCCCCTTTGTATACTGAAATGCTGCAATAAGGCCTCCCCCGAAGCCTTGTCTTCTCCAGGTTGGACAACCCCAACTCTCTCTGCCTGTCCTCATATGGGAGGTGCTCCAGCCCTCTCATCATCTTCATAGCACTCCTCTGGACTCGGTCCAACAGGTCCATGTCATGCTTATATATTGAGTGCCCCAAAGCTGGATGCAGTACTCCAGGTGGGGTCTCATGAGAGCAGAGTAGAGGGGGAGAATCACCTCCCTCAGACTGCTGGTCACACTTCTTGTGATGCAGCCCAGGATACAGTTGGCTTTCTGGGCTGCAGATGCACGCTGCCGGCTCACGTCCAACTTCTCATCCACCAGGACACCCAGGTCTTTCTCTGCAGGGCTGCTCTCAATCTTTTCAACCCCCAGCCTGTATCGATACTGGGGGTTGCACTGACCCATGTGTAGGACCTTGCCTTTGGGCTTGTTGAATATTGCTGGGTCATGTCCAGCTTCTCATCCACCTGTACCCCCAAATCCTTTTCTGCAGGGCTGCTCTCAATCCCTTCATCCCCCAGCCTGTATTGATACCAGGGGTTGTCCTGAGCCAGGTGTACGACCTTGCACTCAGCCTTGTTGAACCTCATGATGTCCTATACAGGGAGAGGAAATAATGACTGTTGACTTCTTTAAAAAAAACAACAGATCTGCGTTCAGCAACAGCAAGATGCTTTTGTGTGAGCTGTCTCATTTTCAGTTTTGACTTGGTGAAATTTTGACCATTTGCATACTAATGCATTTGGATCTTGGTAGTCATTAATTAAGTCTTGTTAATTGAGAAATTCTGTGAAAGCAAGAATTGCAACATAGAAATGGAAGAGTAAACTTTATTGAATGATTAAAAACTAATGGCATTATAATTAGTTTCAGCTCTGCTGGAATAGTAGTTTTCTGATTTTTCTGTAGCAGAAAGTGCAACAAATCAATTATTCAGACTGTTAAAACTAGAAATTGTTAATTTCTCTTCAAAAACTGCATAGTTGAGCAGCTGTGCAACAAATATATAAATATCTGCAAAACCCTGAAGAAAGATTTCATTGTTTTTTTGCTTTGAACCTGGTGGCAGAGGAGATCACCTGCACTGGTCATATTCTGAGTGCCTTTTCCCTTTTTTTCCCACTCTGTAAGAAAGAATTAAAACAAATGTTTAGTTAATATACTAGACATGACACATTATATCTGCAGTCAAATAATACTACTTTAATATCCAAAACAACAAAAAAAATCTCAGGACTTAAGTTGCATACTTTTGTTAAATTATACAACTATTATGGGACACAAACTTGTCTGAACACAAAATAGTTATATAAATTAAAACAGTCAAGGCACTTATAAGATACATAACTGAGATGTTAATATCTGGGGATAAAACCATGCTGGTTTATTGCTTTTTTTTTTGGTTTTTGGTCGATTTTTGTTTGTTTCTTTTTTTTTAATCCACAGATTTTGGTTACTTTTTTTTGAAAGGCATCCTACATTCCAAAGCAGTATTCCATACAAAAGTGGATGTCACATTATCACAGACAATGCCACAAAAAGCAGTAATAAAAGAAGGGTTGTCCTGGGCAGCCTGCAACATTACAGAAGAATAATAAAAGCAGAAACAACAATCCCTGCAAGGCAGATGAGACAGTTTTCCTAAACCAAAACACACACACAAAAAAAACAAGCTAAAAAAAGTAAAAACCCAACTAGCCAAACAAAAAACACAAGGTGGTGAACTAAGCAAGAAATACAGCAAGATGTATGATCTTAGTGGCATAACGGAGATGAGGTGGGATGGATCCTAAAACTGGAGTGTT
>NW_010143239.1:0-49325 GCF_000699245.1 Pterocles gutturalis
GTCCCCTCACAGGCCGCTCACGGTCCCCTCACAGGCCGCTCACAGTCCCTCCAGCCACCGGCCCCGCAGCAGGCGTCCAGCCAGGCGTTAGCTCGGTTTCCCCTCCCCGTGGGCTTCAGGCCGTGACCGATTAATCGGGAAACTCTTAATCCTGGCGAGAGTCCAGCCGGTGGTACCTGGTCAGTGAGGCCGTGGCGTGGTGTCAGCCTCCTTCTCCCCTGACTAATCGGTGCGGGTGTAAGCGATGCACCCCCCACGAGTGTTTAAACGGGGAGCAGTGTTTTTTCCTGGAAATTTTTTTGTTTATGCCACTTTGTTCTTTATTTCAAATTTAGCTTTCAAAGGTTTTGGGTCTGCCACCAGAAAACTTAATAAAATCCATATCTGCAGTTCCTGTCTCCAAAAAACGGTAGTGTTTGCATTTTATCTTACAATGTTATGTTGTGTTTTATTGTTTTCTGTTGTGCTTATTATTGCAAGAGCTTAACAGGACTTTATGGAAAAAGACATAAAAAAAAAAAACCTAAGCTAGTAGAGCAATCCAATTATAAGAAGATACCTGAATCTGATTAAATCACTGTATTTTTTCAAGCAAACTCAAGTACAATTGCTTAAAAAGCTGTACAAATTATAGGCAGTGGTTGAATGGGAAATGTTTCAGCTTTAACAGTCTGAAGGTGAAACTGCTTAGAACCAATGTGAGGTTATGGATTTTCTTAAAAGTGTCCTGCTTGAGCGGTGTGATGATGTTAGCAAGTAAATTACATTTATTCATGAGCATAATTTTTTTACATTGTGAAATGGTGTTCTCATGGTGTCTACTTTCTGATTGTATTAGTTAAAGCAAAGGTAATATTTGGCTTTCTGTTGCAGCTTTCTAAACAGTGAACTTTCAGGTTTATGGTTGCCACTTAGAGTTGTCGCATGCAGAGTCAGCTTGGATCTGCCAAATCTCACCATCAGTTCAACATTATTTTTTTCTGATTTTTATCTGTTCTTTTTTTCAGGCATGTTGCTGATTTCCAGCTTTCCATTGCTTCTGTAACAGAAGACAGTTCTAGTAATTCCTTAGCACAAGATCTTCAGCTTCAAGCTGAGAAGCTAGCTGAAAGGGTATGCTAATGCATTAATCTTACATATTTGATGAAATAACAAACTTACAGACTAGAGGTGCAACAAGAAATGCTATTCTTTCTCCATTCATCTGTTTGGGTCAGAGTAGTTTAATGACTGCACCTAGTGTAATTGTATACAGAGTCTTCACAGGGAACTTGAGCGGCAGTTTTAGTTGAGGTTCTTGTGAAATTATTGTTTTCAAATAGTTTGAGAGTAAATAATATTTGTAAAGTTGGGAGGGTATCTAAAGGGTTTGCCACGGTCTGTACTGTTGCCCAAAACTTGAGGAAAAAATTGAGTATGCAGTTGCTTGAAAAAATCAAAGATGGCAAAAGCCAGCACCAGGATGGCAGTGGAGAAATTTAGCTTGTGGGTCAGACAGGCCAGATTTTCAAATGCTTAGCTGCTTGAAATTGAGGTTTCTTAGAACATCATTTTTTCAGGTCTGTTAGTCTGGGAAATGGCAGTAGCTGAGGTGTTAAGACTAACTGCAGCATAAAAAAAAAGAAGCAGCATGCAAAACAAGGTCTAGAGAAGTGACACACACCTTGAAGGAAGGGAAGGAATAAAAATTTGGAGAAGTTGGCATGCATAAAGTTGAACAAAAGTGGGATCAGAAAGGTAATGCTACGGTTTGAGGAATTGCTTGAGCTGAAAAAAATCCTTTACAATCTAAAAATGTGTTGCTGATGCCAATGAAGAGGAGTATAAACTAGGAAGTTGTCACAAAGTTGGTTGCAAAGTGGAGCTACATTGTGTAATGAAAGCGCAACCAAGATTCTTCATCTGCATCCGAAAGAGCAAGCTTGAGAAGGAATCAGTTGGGTTGCTATATGATCAGGAGTTTAAAAGGACAAATAAAATCAATTGTAATACTACTGAGAAGCTAAACTATTTCTCCATTTCATTCTTCACTGCTGAGTTGTTGAAGAGATCTGTATCCTCCTGAGTGCATTCTTGTAACAGATGAATATTCTGACTCAGGTGAAAGAAGAACTGATGGTGTACAAATGTACAACCAAAAGTTTTGAAACAACTTAAAACTAATGGAATTATAGAATAGTTTGTGTTGGAAGAGACCTTCAAAGACCATCTAGTCCAACCCTCATGCAATGAGCAGGGACATCTTCAACTAGATCAGGTTGCTCAGGTTGTACATGATCTAGAACCATAAAATAATTCAGGTTGGAAAGGATCTTGGGAAGCTGTCTGTTCCAGTCTCCCCAGTGCAGGTTGTTGAGGGGTTTTGGATGAAGTTGCCCAGGACTTTTGAAATCTTACCAAGTTTTTAGTGCCTCCAAGGATTGGACAGCCACCCTGGGCAATCTGTTCCAATGACTGTTAACATCATGGTAACAATGTTTTTTTCCCTTGTGTCTAGTCTGTCACTTTAAAAACAGCAGCTGTGCCCAGTGATTAGAAAACTGCAAATTGTCTCTCTCCTTTATTGTTTGTGGCTCATTAAATAAAACTGTGAGACTTGGCGCTACATCTTCACACGGAAGAGCAGTTGTAACAGTAAAGAGGAATAGACCATCAATATAATCCCCAAAACTGAATAGACAATGCTGGTTAGACAAAGGAAAAAAAAATCCATTAATCTCTTAGACTGGTTTTTGTTGAGTAGTGGATAAAGGCGATGCATTTAGTGTCATTTGTTTAGACTGATCATGTCATCCACAAAGAAGGTAAGCAGTGCAGAAATTAGCAAAAAATACATCAAAAACTAGCAGAGAGACAGAAGAATGTAGACAGTGATCAGTTTTTGTCGTGATAAATGGTTGACAGAGTGCCTCAAGGTTCAATAGTACGTTCTTAGTCACTTCTGAGGAAATAGGTCGCAATATTTGAAATACAGATATTTAGGGTAGGCAGAAGAGATGGACGTATTTCTTGTTGACTGAAATAGCCTAAATAGTAAGGCAACCCTGGAGGTGTTCAAGGCCAGGCTGCATGGGATTTGAGCAACCTGGTCTAGTGGGAGGTGTCCCTGCCCATGGCAGGGGGGTTGGAACTTGATGATCTTTAACTTGATGATCTTTAACGTCCTTTCCAACCCAAACCATTCTATGATTCTATAACGTGATACTAAATGAAATGTAACATGCTCAGATATGCTGAGAATTGTCTGTCAGAAAGGTCACAATTGTCTTGTTTCTGTGGGCTTTTGATTTGATCTGGCTGGCTGATTCTTGTTTAGTCTTTGGACTGTTCTTTGTGGAGGAGACATTGTGTCCTGGGTTTTTTATGTCCTTGTATGGCATAGTGTCGTTCTGGTCCAAGCCTTAGGCACGGGGAGATCTGGTTACTAAAGAACCACAGGGGACTTGGAGGAGAGGTTGTTAAACCTACAGAGAGGCACCATAAGCACTCATATTAAAGGGAGATGAAAAACACTAAGATGACAAATGACAGATTATGTAGAACAACAATTAGCAGAACAAATGGTATGGAGAAAGTCCAGTGGGAATTTCTGTTTTCTCTCTGCCCCATAACATAAGTAAAAAGGACCTTTTTTAAAACGAAAAGGTTGGAATTTCAGAGTCAATGCAAGAAATACTTTTTAATGTACCTTGTGAATAAACATTGGCATTTGTTGTTGCTGGAGCTTGTGAAGGTTGAAGAGCTTCAAGGCTGACCATGATTTCATCTCCTGGTTATGTTAGCACATAAGCTGGAGACCTAGTGTGGGAATAGAGTTTATTCTTCATGCTGATGAGCTTCAGTAGAAAGGTATAGCTTGCCTCTCTCAAAGATACTAACCAAGTGATAAAGTGATTGTGTCATCTTTTATGTGGTTTCCATCCCTCTTTTTTTCTTTTTGGAGACAATTTCTTGGCAATGAAAGTCATCCTGTTTAATAAGAAACTCTCAAACTGACAGGTTGAGATCCAAAACTGGCAGCCTGTGAAGAGACAAAAATTGACATTAAGAGTCGGGTGCCCAAATATTCTTTGTGGGTTCAGAATTTTCAAAACGTGTCTTATGGAAATTGTAAATGAAATTGTTAATCAATTTGCCTTTACCATCTTTATTTTGTATCACTGGGTACTGCAGAACATTGTAATTAAAGTCAGAAACTTCAAGAAACAGCAGTCCAAAACTTACATCTGAGGTTTTCTTTAAGGCATTGGTCTTGATGGGTTCCCCCCCTCCTTTTTTAAAGTGCTGTCAGGTACTGTGTAAGTTGCCAAATGTATTACAGCTTTTGTGTGTACAAAGAGATCAGCTACTGCTCCCAGTCAAAATAAAACACAGACTGCACACATGCAGGGACTGAAGTAAAACATATGTGTGACGTTTCAGGCTGAGTTACATTCAGAGCTATTAAGCATGAATTGGAAATAATAAAATCTTCCCTTTTCCAACAGGATTGGTTAAATGATCCATTTGTGATTGCTTCAAACCAATAAATAACATTTATTGTTTATAGTGGATTAAATTAATATTTGTAATGGATTGAATTACTATTTTCCAATTTAGCTGTTCTCATATAGGGTTTCTGTTTTGTTTTGTTCTTTTAGCTAAGATGTGATGGTGTAGTGAGTGAAATCAGTGCCGGTCCAGGAACAGTGAACTTTACAATAAACAGGAAAATACTAGCAAAGGTGAGTACTATATTTCAGGTGCATTAAGGTATAAATAAATTTCTCAATATAAAAGTATAGAATGCTTACTGTTGTCTTAGAAAGGTATTTTCTATGTAAAACCGCATGTGAATTAGGGGTAGGAAATCAGGTCTTACCTAATACTGGTGAAGCCTTCCTCCTATCAGAACTTCCACTGAGTCACTTAGGCTTGTAGTCCTGTTTCCCTGAATGGTAAGCCCCATTCTTCTTGCAAATTGCTAATGCTTAGGCATGCCTATCAATCAGTTGCTCGACAAAAATCTTGTATATAGAACAGGACTCCTATAGGAATTTCAGAGAAATGGCCAAACACCTCAAAGTGTGCCTAGATAAGATGTACTTGTGGGAAGAAGTCACTTTTGAGGGAGCCCGGAGGTATGGTATGTGAGAACATTTGGCTGCACAATGAGGTAAATTCTCTACTCAAGTTTACTGCTCATAAGCTCTCCTACTTTTTCATCCAAATCTATAGTTCCACAAGGTACCCTTTTTATTTTAAAATGTGTTACCTGAATTAGGAGAGGTGAGGGTCCTGGTTAGAGCCCTATTTACATGAGAACCCTCTCACTTTACATAAGGTCCCCACCAATTGCCTCCAGTTACTCTCTTGCCCTTTCATGTTATGTAACTAAAAATGATAAAAAATAAGCTTTCCCCTTCCTTTTAAGTTTCCAACAAAATCATCCTTGATTTTCACCTAAACCTCTGCCTATAATTTCTCCAACTTTTTAATTGATCAGATACAGCTTTCAAAAGTTAACAGTGTTTTCATCCGCATGAGATCTTGTTTGCTTGGCAGACCAGCCACCTAATTGCTAATGTGAATAAAGGCTGTGGGATCAGATTCTTGTGTGATTGGTAAACAGTTTTCCTGATCATGCTTTCTGTTATTGAAACATATTTTCCTTTTGTTTTTTGTCTGTCTTCCTTGTGGTTTAGACTGTGTTGCAGCAGGTGTTGAAAGATGGCTCAGAGTATGGAGTGAAAAGTGAACTTTTCTCTGCAGCGCCTAGACAAAAGACAGTGATTGAGTTCAGGTAAGTGTGCGTGATGAGTCCTTTGAGAAAATTGCATTGTCTGCTGATTGATATTTTGCTGATTGATATTGATTGCTGTAATGTATGATGCCTGTGAAGTTAAACCATATTGACAGTATTATATTCAGCTGTATTTGATACTCTGGTATATTTACCAAGTAGAATATAAGTTATATTTAGGGAATTAAGGCTTTTTCCCAGAATATTTTTTTGGTATTTAAAGAGTTCATGTCTCACATTGCCCTCCACTAAGAATATTCTCATTTAGTGCATTGTAGCATTCAGTTTTTAAGGAGGCTCCTTTTATTTTGTTATCATGAAACATCATCTGAATTTTCAGCCACTAACCCATTTATTTTTTCACCATAATGCTTTGCTCCCTAACTTGCTAAAGCAGCCAGACATTTGTCTTGCTAAATCTTCTCAATTGCTGGCCACAAAATTTCTGTCCAGTGCAATTTTGTTTACAGTCACCTGCTCATGGAATAAAAAGTGGCTGACTCATATCTCTGTGTATAAATATTTTTGTTCACTTATACTCTCTCTGGAGGCTTCTGTAGTCAGAGAAAGTAAGCACTAGGCTTCAGTTTGGAGGGTGAGTTTTCATAGCTGAACTTCCATTTTATTATCAGGGGTAAACAATTGTGGGTACAGTGGACTTTTTTTGGGAGGCCATTGTTGGCAGAATAAGATGTGATTTTAGCTGCTGATTCTTGTACACAGGTCTTCCGTTCTGGTATGAGATTTATCTCTAATAAAGGTAGAAGGAGAATGGTCCATATGTTCGAAACATGTAAAAAGTGAGGAGGTAGTGTAAGTCCTTTGTCACTAGTGCAGTTGGATTTTGGGAGGTTCTTTGGTGTGGGGTTGTTTGTGGGGTTTTTTTCCCTGTAACACTGGCTGTTAGCTGGTATTGCAGGAAAATGTGGCTGGATGGGAAAATTTGCTGTCTAGAACAGAACCTAATCAGGGAATTTTAAGGGAAATTTGAAAATTGTGGGTTTATTTTCATTCTTCTGCTATATGCATGAGCTGACTTCTTTTGACTTGGTGATCTGGCAGTCTTGTACATTGAACAAACATTATTTGTGAAAATTTGTTACAGCTCCCCTAATATCGCCAAAAAGTTTCACATAGGACACTTGCGTTCCACGATAATAGGTAGGTATGCATTTAACTGCCTCCTAAACGGGCTTCTTTGTCTTCCTGCTTCACTTGCCAGGGGAACACTGCTAACCTTTCACTCTTCTGCTGGAGTAGCTGTGTCAGGCTCTGCTTGCTGATTAAAAACCTTTTGCTCATTATACAATGAAGAAAAGAGCTTGATGTGTTGCTGGCAGATTAAGTCACACATAATATAGTTTTATGACTGTGAACATTAAATGGAGTAGTTTAAAATTGTTTGACAAAGACACCCAGGGCAGTTTTCATTGTGGTGTTATGAGAGTCCTTTGAATTTTAAATTTCCGATTTGCACTGGCCTGCAGAGCAGTCAGGTAGTTATGTCTTGGTGGCTGTCTTGCAAAAAGCTTGCTTTTATATGTTAATTGCTTTATGCCAGTATTACTAACACAGCTGTTGTCATTTGTAATGGAATAATTAATAAGTTTGTTGTGCAGTACTGTAATGGCATATGGAAAACATAATTTCTCCTTCCTTTCCCTCTCTCACAATAAAAACCAGTAGGTCATTAGCACAAGATCCTACACCATCTGTGCAGCTAATAATGTATTATTTTTAATTATATTTAATGCATCATGTGTAATTATTAATTACATAAAGTTAATAATTCTGCCTCTTCATGGACTGATAGTTGAGTGAAATTACATATTTTTGGCTCTTTATGTTCCATTTCTGGACCCTTTGCTATGGAAAAAAACACTTTCAAAAATAGTTCTGTAGATCAATGTCCAATAGGAAGAAAATTATTTGACTACAGAGAATGGAATTGAAAGTAATTGCAAGCTATAATATGGTGTTATAATAACAGAAGAAGAGAAAGCTTTCAGCATTCTTTTACATCAGTATTGTAATTATAAAAGGTACCCTTAAAGCACAAGAAAATAGAGGAAAGCATGCGGGTTATTTTGTCTCTAATTCTATGGCTGTAGCTAAGCTCATGAGAAAGATGAAGGGTTTCTGTTGCAATAACATTTAGAACCAAGACATGCTTATGTGATGCGGTAAGTTTAGAGCATACCAGACACATGGTGTGTTAACTGCAGAGCTTCAGCAGTATACAGAGATTCAGGACTTGATGTTCTTCGTTGTACGTCACAGTTAACAGCAGTTTGTGAATTTGAGTATTTCTTTAACCTGCTGGTATGAGGTTGCCTGACTGTAACAGGAATTATGTGTACTGCCACATGTTTGTGAGAATACAAGAAGACTTTAAAAAGTGTTTTTCATGTTCATTTACTTTGCAGTAGGTGCATGCATGTGCATGCATGTGTATGTTTTTATCACTGTTGTATGAGACATTTTATGGCACCTTTCAAATGCCCAGATGTTCTTTTCCTTCTCAGAATCCGATTGCTTTCAGTTGTGAAGTATTTCAGCGAATTCTGTGAAGTAGTTAATCTGATTGCTTTACTTCTTCATTTTGAATACAGATCATACAGAAACTGAAAACTCTTCTGTTGGGATGAGAGACTACATACAACTGAATAATAATATCAATTTTGTTTCCTTACCAGGGAATTTTATAGCAAATCTCAAAGCTGCACTGGGACATGAAGTAACAAGAATAAATTACCTTGGTGACTGGGGCATGCAGTTTGGTATGTTTTCATATTTGTTTCTCGTGTTCCCTTTTCTGCTGTATGATATGGTCTAGGTTTCCGGCTTCAATTTTTGCAGGCCCATTGGGTTCACTCTGGGTTCATAAAAGATGATATTGTGTTTCCATGCATGTAATGTGTAGTTAATGTCCCTAAAATAAACACAAAACAATCCAGACTGTTTCATGAGTAGTGTGACCTATGCTACTGTACAAGAAATAACAGGAGAAAATTTACCCAACAGTGCCTCCATCCCTCAGCAGCTCCTCTCTCAGATTATGTATGTGTAATTTGGGGTTTATTTTTAAAGGGCAGTATAAATATTTTCTGAGTGTGCTAGTTATACCTGCGGAGCTCTTGTAGCTGAACAGACTTCTGGAGCTGCCTCCAGACAAATGCATACATATTATCATAGCTGTTGCATGTCTACTGTCATACTGTCTTCCTTATTCAGATTTTGCATGTGTAACAGTTGTGGTAAGCTTGCTAACTTACCTGTGCCACACCTGTTACAATAATTGTAACAAAATGCAGATTTTATATTTGGTTGTCTTTGTGTTGTGGTGTTTTCTTTATCTGTTTTTTTATGTTCCCTCTGGAAACAAGTTCATTATTCATAGAGCATAATTAACTTCCACAGCAACTGCATTTTGTCAAGTTGAGGCCCAGAGTGTTTATATCTTTATAGAGATCCCAACACTTCCCCCAAAATATTCAGTTTCCCTTTAAAATGCAGTAACAGAGAGGTGTAAGTGGAGAATGTGGAAGTGAGTAGGCCCTAGACTACCAATCCTGTATGCATGTGCTTTTGCATGCACACAGATACATGCTCCTACTTCTTCTGAAATGTCCATCGGATAAGTGAGGACTGAAAAATCCTCTCATGTGCAGCCCAGCATGGCTTGATACTTATTCCCTGACCAGAGATCATTTGTGTCCAATTGCTGGATCTGTAAATATCCCTTACATGTGTCGGTTGACCCATCCGTAAGATTCACAGCTTTGTTGATATCTATCGTTAATCTTTCATTTTAAATTGATCCATATTCTCCTCTTCTTTTCTAATTTCCCCCCAAAAACGGATTTTGACATATTTTTAGGCATTTTAAAGAATGTCATCATGCCCATTTCTTCGTCCTTGAAAGCTGGTATACCTGTGAAAACTATAAAAGTCCCCCACATCTTTTGCAGTAGGTTCTGAAAACAGCGTCTGTATATCTATTTTTAAATGGAAAACACAAAGTGCAGTGTCTTATTAAGCAGTCACCTTTGCTCATTCCAACCCTTAGGCAGCCCTCTCCAGGGAGGATTCATGGGGATATTAATAAGTCAATTTTATTAACGGAAACACAGTGTGAATACTCTTCCTAAATACTGCATTTACGTATTCTGGTTCAGCAAATAGATAACATAACTAAAATTTATTCAGTTCTACCCGTTCTCCTTCTGGAGTAAATTCCTGGGTTTTAGACAGTGGAGTAAAACATTCTTATGCCTGTGAGAGCAGTAATAGAATATTTTTTCATTTGTTAAATTATTTTCTCCTCAGCTCATCTTTCCTGATTCTGTTTCTGATCAAACAATTTACAGCAGAGCTTTGCTTCACTTAGGATTTGTTTCATAGGAATTGAATACAGAATGAGTTCACCTAAAATTCAATAAATTTCATCATTGCATATTTAATTCCTTTTTGCCCCTTAGAAATAATTTTATCGCTATGTTATTGTAGAATAAATGTGGCAATGACGATTAAGCAATGAAATGCAATGTGTTGAAAGGGCTTCTCAACTGACCTCATTCAGTCTATCTTTGAAGATACTAAATTGTACTCTCGAATCTAAGTATCAGGAATTTTATGTATTTTAATACAAAGTTTCCTGAAGGTATAAAGATCACAATGCCTGTTATTTACATATGTACGTTGTTGAGTGCACAACTGCTAGAACCATGCTTTTGACCTAGTAGTCCCAACTGTTTTCTATCAAAATGGGTGCTCACCTCTTTGTTTGGGCTGGCTCAGCTCAAATATATGACAGGTTTTATAGCAAACAATGTAGTCATGCTTCACAAAATTATAGCATAGGAATATTATTATAAAGGTCCTTTCCCAGAAGCAGTGCTATAATTAACAATCCATCAGCATTTCTATTACAATTGCTATTGTCAGAGACTTTAAAATGTGATAATTGAAAACATACTTTGCTGAAACATGGCAGAGAACTCCTCAACCTCTAGGCAGTTTTGGGGCAGGTTTCTTAAGGTAACAAAGCTTATGCAGTCACACTGTCCACCTGTCTTCCTGTCACTCTGCTCCTAATAAATTTTGAACCCATTCGCCAATTTCAGACAGATCCGACAGAGAAAAATGTCTCCAAGAGAACAAATTTCTTTTGGTATTGGGATAGTTGGCAGCTGAGTAGGGATAGAAATACAATGGAGTGCCCTCTGGGAGAGAAAGTTAACTTCTGTGTTTAGAAACCATTCAGCACATCTAAGTCAGAATCAGTCCCAACATATGCTGCATCTTGCCAATAATTGGTGAGTATAGCAAGGGCTGGTGATAGTTTGGGGAAGACAGAAATGTGGAAGGATGTGTTTGGGTTGCACAAAAACTGACAGTCTTGCTGGGGGTTGGAGTGTGAAGCCAGCATTGAAAAGTGGAATGTGTAGGTACACCAATATCTAAGAGGGATCATAAAGAAATCAAGTTCTGATTGCTCATAGAACAGGCTGTCCTTAAAGATTCAGTAGGATTAGACTGATTATATTTCCTAAACCCTAACTTCTTTTTCTTACCAAAGTCTGTGATGCCTTCTATCACACTCAGTGTTTCCAAGAGGGAAGTTCTTGAGACAGCGCTATTTGTTTAGTTGCAGAGGACTTTTCAAAGGGATACCTGTGTACCTATTCCTCAGCTGCTGTCTTCCCATCAGTCCTGGTCCTTGTCAGCTCAGAGGAACAAGATAGCATTAAAAGCAGCCTCAGAAAATCTAAGAGGCTGCAGGCTTAATTTTGCTAGATTACTGAAGGAGTTAATGGGCTCTTTTGATTTAGACAAAAAGATTGGCTTTTGGATTTCTTGCCCGTTCAGATGGTTTTTGGAAAGTGCTAAAGCCAAATGGGGTATGTGAAAAAAAGCTTTCTCAGCATGCAGCAAAAAGTTCCCTTGAAAATATTACATGAGTGGTATGTGGAATGCCATATTGTGTCCCAGTTTGTATTGTCCTTGAAATGATAATACTGTTAAGGGAGGGACCACAACAAGGAGTTTTGAGCATGTTGTGTTGCTCAACAGTTTCCACTGTGTGGCTTCTCATTTACAGCTGGTTGCTGTGTAGAAGAGAATTTTCTCCACAAGTCCAGAAACACAAATTCCATTTGTGAGGAACTGAAAAATCAACACAGTATTTCCTACTGGTTTCTACCTATTATGGTTTTGGGGGTTTTTTTAATGCAGTGGAATAGTAGGTTATGCTTTTGCTTTGTTTTTGTAGCATACACCATTATATTGTCTAAAAATGTAAGACATTTGTTTTATTACATGTAGTGTTGAGATTATACTCATGAAAACAACTGAACAAAACAATATACTCTGGCCTATTATCTAACTCTGTATTTAATTGTTATTCAAGGCTTATTGGGTGTTGGTTTCCAACGTTTTGGCAACAAAGAAAAGCTGAAATCCAGTCCCTTACAACACCTTTTTGAGGTAAGTTGAGAGAAGACCAACTAGGGACTTCAGAGAATAGTCCATTTAACAAGTAGTCAGTTTTGTACAGAATGGTCATGATGAGACTCATGTTGGATTTAAACAACCTTGCTTGAAGGATCAGTGCTGGCCTGGGCCACGGCAGCAGCAACAGGTTTCATTGGGCTGAAAAATATGCCACGTAAGGGGGAGGTAATCCTATGGATACTTAGGTTGCATTGATTACTGCTACCGCTGCAGCCAGCTTGGCTGGTATCAACTATCTCATCTTAAGAGGGCATAGGTGACCACTGACCTCACTGTGTTAACTGCAGTGGACATGGAGTCTTGCTTCTGGTGCTTAGTATGTTGGTTACCAGAGTTGTGAAAAGAAGTGGCCCGCATGGTGTAGAAATCCTCTTGTTGCTAGTATTTTTAGAATAAGGAATATTTAATTTCCATTGCTCAATACGCATTTCAACTGGGGAAAAGGATTTTTAAAGTGTTTTGTTTCTAATGTGAAACCTTAGCAGATATAGATAAGGAGGAGTGACCATCACTTTCCAGAATACTGTTCTGGCTCTGCAGAATGCTCTTATTTTGTCCATGAGTGTGAAACAGCCAGGAGCATTAGAAGGTGCAGTTTCTGCTGACAGGCATTCAGGAAATGCCTTTCAGCAGTAGGGAAGGCTGGTTCGTTGCGGGAGGTTGCCTTCTCGGTTGCCCACCATGCCCACTAGCATGGTGCGCGTGCTGTAGATTGTGTTTCTGTGGGTCAGGGACAAAATTGTCTCTGTAGACTGTTGAGGTTACCAATAAAGATCGAGGTAGTTTAACAAGCCTTGTTTTTCCAGGGCTAATATGGTTTTGGTTGTTGGTTTGCTCCATTCAATTGTGCCTAATAAAATCTGAGTTAGTATTTATTTCTTCCTCTTTGCCAGTTCCTACGTCACTTCTTGTTTCGTACAGTGCTATGAGCAAAACAGGTTTTTGTCAATTTTTTGATATTTGTAAGTCAGCCATGGTGGGTGTAACGTGTATGATACGTGAGAGAACATCACTTACGCACTTACCTGCACAAATCCAACAATCATAAGGATAGGTGACAAAATTTTCTGAATGGCTGATGTTCAAGCCCTCATCCTTTAAAAGAAAGATCTCGTGTTAATGGGGCTTTGTCAGCATTCCTGTGTGGCACCGTCAAAGTGTTCTCTTGGTACAAAGCTGAGCTGTGCTTCGCCCTCTGAGCTGGTTATGGGAACTATTGCTAATGCTGGTGTTCAGACAGTATGTCACAGGGTAGCTTTCACATAAATCTGTTTACTGGCAAACGAACAAACTGTTTGAATACTTGGATAGCCTACAGCTGAATACATATTAGGCAGATTGTTTATGTGGCAGAGTAGCTCCTCCAGAGTTTGCCAGCTTCTTTGACATAGATAAATTTTCCCTCATTCCTGAGGCCTGCTCAATAAAACTGATAGATTCTCAACGTGGAGGTGTTTTAAAGCTGTAGGACTGATTTAAAGAGGTGACAAGAAATATTCATATTCTTGTGGTTTTGCATTGCTGCCTATTCTTTAATTTTTATTTATAATTTCTGTCCATTCTTAGGCTTCAAATTTCGAATACTTTAATTTTGCACTAAAGCTTTAAAATACCATCTATTGCAGGAGCATGTAGGCTTTATGAATTTAAAATATTACCTTCAAGTGTAGAGTATCCAGTCAAGCTGAGAAAAGTTCTAAAACAGTAGTTGTTTGAGACCAAATTAATTTATCAGATATTCACAATTTTTAACTGTTTGTTCAGCTGCATTCCTGGTTTATATAAAAAACTGAGATGTGTTTCAAAGTGGTGGTTTTTTTCTGCCGTTGTGTGAAACTAATCTTTCCTGTAGTTCATTTAAAAAGAAAATTTCCATAGCACAATTTATATATAAATAAATGTATAGACGAACATACCTTTACCAACCTTTTTGCACGTTCCATTTTGGTCAAGAATCAGATGCAAATATGCCTGTTGCATTATTTTTGCTTTATAACATCAGAGATTGTGGGGAGGGTGTTAGAATGTATGAAGCTACTGATGGGGGAGGGGGAACATTGTTCTTGGAAAGGGTTGAATTTTCCCTCTACTTCAAATTTCTTTTTCATGGCAGAACTAAGCAAACATTAATCTCTGAGGCTTGTCAGCAGTACTGCCTGTTACAATCTCTCAAAATCTTGGGACATAAAAGGAAGGGGAAAAGTTCAAGAGTTTTGCTGTAGAAGCTTTTTCTTTTTTTTTAAATAGGCAGAACCCATTCAAGCAAGGTACTGTTGGCAAACTCATCTGAACATTGCGGGAGTGAAGTTTTTATAATTATTTACTTTTTATCAAGATTGCAATGATTTGGGGATCAGAATTCTTACAAAGATTTGGAAGTTAAACAGCGTTGAACTATTTGGGTCTAAATACATAGTGTAACCACTAGTTAATTATTTTTACATAGTACTTGGCCTTTTTAAAAAATCTTCCATGAGCTTTCAGGATGCTATATGTGGAAAGTGAGGAATATAGTTGGCCTTTAGATGTAAATGAATGTATTAATGCAGGGCGGGGTTGAGCTTGTAAAACATTGAGTCTATAGTCTTTTGCTGCTTCAACTGCCATCTCATTTTTAGGCAGTGCAGTTGTTATAACTATCGACTTTGTGGTCCTCTGAAGTAAAGTCTCTGATTTTAAAGTCTGTGATGGGTTTCCCTTTCATTCATAAATTAGTTCTTCCATATTCTGCTGCTGTTGTTTCAAGGTTAGGAAGCAGACAGCAACAGCAGTGAGGAATTATGGCATTAGTCTTGTTTCAGGACAAGCTGTACATTTTCCTATTGGATTTTGGACTACTCATTCATCCTTTAAATAAGAAATATGTTCCTTTAACATGGCTTTAAAATTTTGATGTTACAAATGTCATCTTTAAATTGTTTTGTATTGTTCTTGTAGAACTTTCCTTATTTTTGTCGGAGGAGAGGATTATACTTCTTCAACAATTTCAGTGCCATTATATTTTAGGTGTATGTGCAGATTAACAAAGCAGCAGAAGACGAAAACACAAAAAACCTGGTTAAAGATTTCTTTAGAAAACTGGAGGAACACGATGAGGAGACATTGTCACTTTGGAAACAATTTAGAGACTTCACTATTGAGGAATATGTCAGAATTTATAAGGTACAAATTGTCCACTGCTTTTTCTGTGTTGTTGGTAAAATGGTCTCTTATTATCTATTGCTCCGTCAGTCTAATTTGGGGTGCACAGAACCTTTCCATCCAAGAAACTGCCAAGCAGTGAACCGACTTGGGAACAGAGGTTGCTGTAATGTTTTCAATTCATTGCCTTTCCAGTAAACTTTACAGTGTTGTGGGGAAGATGTTTCTCAGTATGCCAGGTTGTCCCCCTTTCTGTTTGGAAACAGCACAGTAGTTGATTTAACATCCAAGCAGACCACCACTTTAGTTGTTGACAACCTAGATACATTTTATTTAATGGAGTCCATGTAATGGGCCCTTAGACTAATTCTCCCTTCTCAGAAGCCCTGAAGCTAGGAGTATGGTGCTAACCAACAAAGCAAATTAGGGTGAGATAAATACTGTTCCGTTTTGCTTTGTCTTTGAAGTCAGCAACAACCCACTATATTTAACAGTTTCCATGTAATAAATTTTATTAGGAGTTAACTATGTTTTCACATTTTAGATCTAATGTTACAATGCAGAGCTGTATATGTTGCATATTAACTTGAATGTAAGCAATTATAGCAGCAGGAGTTTACAATAGTAATCAGTGTGTAAGCTACCTGCAAGCTGAGTTGGGCTAATACACAGCCATCTGTTGCATACTGTAGTCTCAAGAATGGAGCCAGTGTCCACTGTTTTGTGGGAGGTGTTTGTGCCACTGACCACAAAATGAATCCTGTTAATTTGGAAAACAGGAATGAGATACGCCTTCACTGAATCCAGGCTCTTGGTATTAATACTGTGTAATCTCAAGAACCAACTGAGTCCATCTGACAGCCAACTATTGTTTCTCTTTCCCACGTTCTTGCAATGAAATTCTGGAATGAGTGCCCTTTTTTTTTTCTGACTCACAGCTTCAAAGAATTTGTGACTCATTTTATACCACTTCCTTCTTCTAATATTATTCTTTACTTAAACTTGCACTTTTCCTTTTCCTTCCTCTTGATGTATTTGTAGAAATTGGTCATGTCTTATTTCTTCCTTGATTGCAAAGATAAAAGAGAAATGGCCTGCCCCTTCCTCAGTAATCCAGATAACCTGTCTGTGCTTTAATTTCTTCCCTGAAACATATCACTGGATTCATGCCAAGTACTCTAAGTTAAGATCTCCTAAGTGACACAACCTTGATAATTCTAGTGGAAAGCTGACCTGTTAGGGGAAGTGGGTATTGGGCTGTGTATGCAGCTGCATCGTGATGGTCACTCATCATTGATCACATGATCTTTCTCTCCCAATTCCTTTTCAACTAATAATTATTGAGCAGATGGACTGACAGCTTTACTGCCCTCAGTTAAAGACCTTGTCTTTTGTGCTATTACACTTCACTCGGTTTTCACACTTAAGGTCATCCTATCTCTCCTAGGTGTCCCCTTAGCCTTCCTTGTAATGGTGATTTCTGAGTGCTCAGCAATGTTTCTGAGCAGCTCCTGCTTTTTTTTTTTTTTAAATTTCTTTTAACATCCTTTTAAAATAGGATTGCTTTCAAGTCCATGTAACTTCTCTGCAGTCCACTGATTTCACCTCCAGCACAGCAAGTTAGAGAACTACCTGATTTTTTTTAATAATTGCTCTCTCCAGTTTACTCCTAATTTCACATGAACATAATATCAACACTGTATTCAACTCAAGGAGATTAATTCTAATCCAGAACTCAATTAAATAAAAATCCAAACATCCTTTCCTTTTAACAATGAAGTGACATTTCCTGGAAAAAAGATTAATCTTTACACTCCATCTGACCTGTGACGCAGACCTATCATCTGACTTAATCTGAAGAAATCATTAGCCTCAATCTTAACAATGTTACCCTTCTTTGATATTCTTGGAACTTTCAGCGTCTAGGAGTGCACTTTGATGAATATTCTGGAGAATCATTTTACCAAGAGAAGTCCCAGGAAGTTCTAAAGATGTTGGAGGATAAAGGACTCCTTCAGAAAACAATGTATGAACTCATCATTCGATCTGTTGGTATAGTTTACTTAACATCTCAGTTGCATTTCAAATGAGATATGATGAGTGAGGTTTGTATGTAAGCTAAGGGGAATAGCTTTCTTTAGATTGTTTTGGTAACTGTTCTACTAGAAGACCAACAGGATTTGTGCAGTCACACTTCAAAATTAAGTTTGTGTTTTCTGTGGCTAGCACAGATGCCTGGCCCTGGCAAATTAAGTACAATGATAGTGTTCAACTCCTAATGGCCTTTTAGGCTGTTAATTAGTCTGGTAGCTGTGTGTGCCATTTAATGAGCAGTTAAATGAGATCCTTGCCTTGATGAAGGAGCTGCCTGTCTCAACTGGGATGGAAGCTGTAGTCATGGGATTCAGGCTGCTCCCTAGCATCAGCAGTGGTGACAACAAACTTAGAGGAATAGTCTTCCAAAAATATTTAAAGGAGACAGTCATTCAAAGAAAAGAATGAGATTGTCTAAAGTGAGGGGGGTTCCATGACAAGAGGCCTTTGTTTTGCTTCTGACCTCTGTCTTATCTGAACTTACCTGTATATTTGATCTGGCTTGCAGTTACTTCAGTGTTTTCTCTCACTTTACAGAGAAGGAACAGGAATTGTGGATCTTTCAGAAAAAAAAGACCTCTCATTGTTTTCCACTGTCATGCGTAGTGATGGGACATCTCTTTATATAACAAGGCAAGTAAGCCCATCTGTGTTTATTGCCATTTATTTTGCCAGTAAACTTTTGTACATGAGTACATTTGTAACTGATAATACAGATTTTGAAGCTTTTTATTTCTGGGATGGAACACCTTGACTAATGAGTAATCATAACTGGAACTAGCAATTTAACTACAATGGAATGAAAATGGCTCTGGAAAAACAACCGCTTTTAAATAGTTTTCTTCCCCTTAAACAGTTTGTTAGTGAGTCTCCTCTTTCCATAAATCATAACACTTTCTCCAGCTACTGACTTTGAAAAGAAAGCTGGAATCTCTTAACTTTACACTTAAACACTTAAACAAAAACTTAAAACTTAAACACTTTCCAAATAATGGAGGTTTTAGAAAGACCTGTGCTTAAAATGTTTGACTGTGTGATGCAAAAAAAAAATGACTTGTTCAGCCATGTCTTCATTGACTCAGTGGACCACCAGCACTGTACCATCAATTTTATCACTGTTTCCCTGCTTTGTCATCAGTATCCTAAAATTCCTCTTGGATATTTTAAGATGGAAGCCTTACCAGTTTCTTTGTGCCAGTAATGTAAATAAATCAGATGTCTAGCACTCAGGGTAAACTGTGTGCATCTTTTCAGGACAAGAGCAATCGAGAGATCCTGCAGTCAGTCCAGCACATTAGGGAGCTGCTGAATCCTGTAGCCAGATAGAGGCAAGGTGGCCACAGCTCCATGCCCACAGGTCCAACCAGTAGCGAGGCCAAGCACCTATTCCCAGTAGGCACACATACGCATGCATACACACACGCATATATATACATACAGCCAACCAAACAGGGCAACACAGACAAAACCAGACAGCACTCACACAGCATGAATGGCTTCATTTTGTTCCCCTCTGGCTGATTAGGATGAAGATCTATTAGTGTGAAGAAATATACATGTATGTGTGTGTTATGTGGGTATATACACACATGTATGTATGTGATACATATTACTTACATAAATAATACACATATGTATTGTATGTACAATGGGTATCCCTCCAGTAGCTGAGCTTCAACACTCACTCTGCCCGTTAGCTGGCCCTTGGATCCCCAGGTCTCCCCACTTGCTGGCACCTGGGCATGCGAGCCCCCCACACCCATGCCCCCACTCCAGTTTCTGGTACAGACACAGTGGATCCCTCCAGTAACTGGGCTTAGACATGTGGTCCATCCAGCAGCTGGGCCTGGATCCTCGCTCTCCCCTGTTGCCTCCTACACAGAGACACACGTGTACACAGGTGGGTCTCTAGGTTAACCCCCAAGCCTCATAGTCTCTCCAGCAGTTGGCCTGGATCCCAGTGCCAACATTACAGACTCCTCTGGGTGTCTCATCTTTGAAGGCACACACTTACCTGGCTCCCAGGGCACTTCACCTACTTGCTGGCTAGTTCAGCTTGATACTTGCTGTAAATCACATGTGGATGTGTGTGCCCTCACTCCAGTTGTTGGCTGCAGAGACACCTTGGCTCCTGTGTGACCCATGGTCAGACTCCAGTTGCTATCACTTAATTTCTCTTATCTCCAGTCCCTTCAGTTGTTGGCACCACAGATGCATGGCTTGTATGAGCTGTAGTCCCTGAGTCCAGTTACTGATGCTTAGACCTCCAAACACACATGCAGACAGAGAGCCCCTCACCCAGGAGAAGTCTAAAATGAAGTTTAATGAGAAGACAGGACGGACTGTGCTGATTAGGTGCAGGGCACAATCAGACAAACATACTAACCAGCAATTGGTTTACAAGCCACCTGTCCCTGTTATCACTTTCTCCCTCTCTTTTCCCATCTTTGGTTCCTCCCCTAAGCATCCCATAATAAGTCTTGTGCAATTGCATAATGCTTTTTCCTTGCATCCCATGTGTCCCATGTCACTTAAGCAGTAACCTCCTTCAGTCAGAAGGTGGTCTGGAGAGCTGGTTTCAGGCTGGGATGTGGGCTGATGGATCTCCTGTTGACGGCCCTGGGAAGGGCTCAGGCTCAAGCAGGTTATTTCTCTGCACTACTTTGTGTGTGTGAAGATGGACTTTTTATCATATGATCTAACACTGAGCACTGGGCTAGTTTTCCAGGAGAGGGTTGTTTCTCTCAAGTCTCCCAGTTTATTGATTGTCCCAGTAGGCGGAGACCAGACTTACTCTGTGCATAAGAACTGTTTCCTCAGTAATTTTCGTAGCTGGTGGTTTAAAGTCATGAACACAGTATACATGTTGTCTTTTGTGTAAGGCATACACGGATCCCTCTAATCCGGCAGTCCTCTCCCCTCCGTAAGAGTAGATTATTTTCCCAAGGGGCAAATAATTAAGTATGTTTGAGTGAAAATCCAAATAGTTTCTTGTTATCTCTTTCAGAGATCTTGCTGCTGCTATAGACCGGATGAATAAGCATAGCTGGGATACTATGATTTATGTGGTAAGTAATTCTAGATTCATGGAACACTTTTGAGCCTGACTCTCACCAGTAATCCAGGGGGCCTCTTGCTCTCAATATGGCTTCGGCACAATATTTTTGGCAGTAAAATAGATGCCCTTACTGCCCAGCAGCTCTGCCTCAGTGTGGCTGTGTTTCTTGGTTCTGTTTCAGTTCACGAACCACAGAATGAAAATATCAGCTCTGGCATTGTTCTGTGTTTTAAAAATCAATTTCAATTCATTTTAAAGGAACTTTTACTCAATTGACATTGTATTTTCTATATAAATGTTTAATTAATATTTAAACAAGTCAGAAAAAGCTGTTAGTGTTATAAGGCATTGTAAAATGTTAATTTAGAAATTTAAAAATTAATGTTCTAAAATGAATGTAAGTCTACTCTAAAGTCCTGATAGCTTATCTGAAATGTAAATTTTTATGGCTTTGAACAGTGCCTTTGTCTCATTATGTAGAAATTGTACATAAAGTCCTGCTTAATCAGTCTGGACTAAGCAACTGTAGACAGGAAATCTTATATTTCTTGGATGGATTATTTTGCTTTTTAACAATTCCAACGGTATTAGTAATGAATAGCATGATTATTTCCTCACTTGTCTGAAGCTTTTTTTTTTTGCTTTAGTATCATCAAAGACATACCTCATGATGCTTTTAAATTTTATTTTTCCCAGATTTAGAAAAGACTTCTTGAAAACTATGCTCTTTTATGTGAAGTCAGTTAATGACCTGTGGAAAAAATCTCTAGGTTTCTGGCATGTTCTTTGTGATGTGTTTGGTAATGCCCGTAAATCTTCTCTGGTACAGTTCTTTCAAAAGCCAATATCATGTAACAAATATAATGATTCAGGGGAGCGGGAGAGATTGATAAACATAAAATTAAATACCCAGATAGTTTAAAGCGCAACTTTTAGTTAAGGCACATTCCCCTTTTTTTTTTCAGTCTGCAGGAAGTTTCCAGTAGCTTGTCACTCCCACATGTGGTCATAGAACAGGGATTTTTTTGGTTGTGGGTTTTTGGGGGGAATTGTTTGGTTTTGGTGGGAGGTTTTTTTGGCTCTGCTGACTGGACCATAGTAGATTCATTGGCATCAAAGAGCAGTGTGGCTGTGAAGGTGCAAGACAGTCAGAGTTAAGGAAACTTTTTGCCTAGTTCATATGGGTATGTAATTATTTGTATTTGTTATACCAGTAGGGACCTAGGGAGAAGGAACAATTAGAAAGAAAGAAAATAGTTGGGTGGGTACTTTGCACAAATTAGGATGTGGGCTGAATGTTAAGCTATAATGGAGTGAACAAGTCTGGAAGTCTTGAGAGGACTAGCTGCTCATAGCTGAACTCCGGTAACTGTTCACTTGCTTGCCTGTGCCCGTTTGATCTACTCCTAGCGCAAACAGACACGCAGCAAAACCAGACTGTAACGTGACAGATGTGACCATTATAATCAGCGTCTCCTTCAAGTTGGAAATGACAGATTAGCCTCCCTAGTCTGGTTCTCTCAACCTTGCTAAGGTTGCATAGTTTTTGGATAACATGGTTGGTATTTCTATCATTTCTGACTTTCTGAGGGCTGAGAAAGTGGGTCGTAAAATGAGAGGGTGATAGCGTGAATGGTGAGGAGAGTTTGTGGGATAGTCAGCCTGACGAGTAGAACTGCCAGCTGGCTGAGCTCTGCTGCTGTTTTGTGGCAGTGCTTTGTAGTGGGTTAGGACTTTACTCAGTGTCACTAGAGGTGAGGGCTTCATGGGTTTAAGTAAGAACATTGATTATTTTAGTCATTAAGTATTAAATACAAATTGATTTCAGAGTCCTGATCTTGTTACAAGAAAATTATTTGAAGGCTTTTGAGTCTTATTCCATCAGATCATCTTATTTTCATGAGATCAACTTGTTTAAAAGAACTTTAATTTGGTTTATTAGTTGTAATGCTGTAAATCAGTGCATTTACCAATTTGTATTTTTAAAAAATCCTACTTATTTCATAAAAATGCAGTGATATGATCAAAATATCCAAAGCATTATAAAATGCATGAAGGTTGCACTCAAAACAAGAGACGAAAACACTTTTACATAGGAAGGACTAAATATCCATACTGTCAGACTGCAAACTTCTTCCTTAAAGCTAACCACTTACACTACATTTGGACGCATAAAATTTTGGGACCTGTAAGGAAAAAAACCTGCTATTATTCATAATACAAATCATCTTTTTGAGCATTTGTGTTATTTTTGCCACACTATGAAGCTATGAACAAAAAAATAGTTTTATGAAATGGTAGTGTCTGCAAGTTCACCTTTTTTTACCTACTTATACATCCATGTTTTGAGGACTCCTTCTAGGCAGAGATGAAGTTACGTGGTACTGCTACTATTTATTTCCAAGCTTCTTAGCAAATTTGGTTTTCATGCATTTTTAATTACATGAATTGTGTCCAAGGATAATAAACACATTGTTATGCTTCTTGCAGTATCACACAGCATACCAAAACCACAGGATTTGGCTTAATTTTCAGGTGGCCAGCTGAAACCTGGAACTCACCTTGTATGGCCTGATAGGTATTCTCATCTTGGCCTCAGGATTATAAAAATGATCTATTAGATTACTTCCTGTTAATGATTTTAAATATTCTCCTGTATGCTATTTCTATATACATTAGTCAAGACAAGTAATTACAAACTTAAGATGGCTTTTAGTTTAGTTTTAGCTGGAAATCCTGCTCTATGAACAGTCACAAAGAAGCAATTAAGTCTTAGAAGGACTGCAGTCTTTTTTTTTTTTTTTTTTTTTTTTTTTTGTCAGTGAGTGTTCTCATGATTTGTTGCAATATCTGCTCACAAGTTCAGAAAAGACTGCAGTCTTCCAAAGAGGGTTTTAAATGCTAAGATCATGGTCCAGGTGGTGAGGGACATGCTGTTGTGCACACAAAACAAAACCAGTTTCTGTCATGGAATTTATGATCTCGTATAAGGAGAATAGACATGAATTCAGAGCTAGAGGGGAGGAGAGGAAACAATGAGGCAGCATTGGCCAGTACAGAGAGCTGGCCTTAATCTGAACTTTGTAAAGTTCATTGTGAGATCTTTTAGTGAGAGACATCTTTGTTGCAGGTAGAATGCTTCTCTCATATGTAAGGTGCTTGGCAAAGAGCTTGGAAGGACTTGTTTGAAATGCTGACCACCACTGTCCATCTATCAGCCTTGCCTGTGAATCTGCACAGAGAGAGTTGGTGCATAGGAGCAGAGCAGATTACGAGGCACTGTGAAAGAAGAGGCAGGTGCTTGAGGCTTGATGCAGTGGTAGAGTTGAGAAAATATGCAGATAAGTACTCACTGCCCACTCTGTGCCTTGGAACACCAAGCAAATAAGAAAACAGTGTGGTTATTTGGTTAACACTGGAGTGTTTTTTAAGGAGGGATAAAGGAGTCTTTGATGTAGTCCAAGCAACTAAGTAGGAAAGTGAACTTTTTAGCAACAGCTGTAGCTGGAAACACATATGAAGATAATTGTTAGACATGAAACTTCCATCAGAAACTGCCTTAAGTCATAGGAGAGAGTAATTGGAAGTGGAAAAGAGCACAAAATGCATTATTAATATAAAAATGTGATCATTTGTACTTTTTAAAAAAATTATGCACCTGACTTACGAGGCAAAGCTCTACAAATCATGCTGGAGACAATAGAAACCCAGTATGTTCTGCAGGCAGAGAACCCAAAGAGGTGTTCTGTTCCTAAGGCAAAGGAACCTTGAAGTTTGGTGATGTAAAAACATGGGAATATAAGAAGAGCAGCAAGGCTCTGAAGTGAAAATGGAGGTATTTTGTCTAATGGGCAGCTGACAGGTTATGTGAAACTAAAGAACATCAAGGTTTCATTTCAGTTCATGGCTTTGCCTTCATGACTAGGAATAAGCATTTTTGAAAAGGTAGATTACTTTTTCTGAAAAGATGCAAAATCCTGTTGCCATAGATTCCAGCTATTACATTTTTCAAGTCTTGCCTGTGTTCATAGGTCTTAATTCTGCTTGCAGTGAATTACAAGATCTGTGGTACTGTGTGTTTGTGTGGTGAATGCTAATCCTTAGCAAACTTGGAGTGTTTTCTAATATGCACCAATTCTATTCCTTAGACAGATAAAAGTCAAAGTAATCACTTCCAACATTTGTTCCAAATGCTGAAGCTCATGGGTTATGACTGGGCAGAAAGGTGTGTATTTATGAATCTTAATTATATACCTTTTTCTTTTTTTTGAAGAGAGTCCCCTGATTGTGTAGCACATCATGTTTTGAATGAAATTAAGCTACAAGGTGTGATTCTGGTGTGCAACTAATGAACTCCAGAGTGCAAGCAGACATTTGGTCTGTAAGACCCAACTAATACTAGTCCAATGAGGAATCAAAAATAGGAAACCCCCAGAACTGTCTGCAACTTGGGCCTCAGGTCTTCAGCACCAGCCTTTTTCACCCTGTATGTCCACTCTTGCTGGTCTGCTTTATTTGCAAATGGAGACATCGCCAAGTGCTCAGGATGTGAAAACAGCCCTGTCTCTCATTAACAGGTCTTTCGTAACTGCTTGATGTGAAAAAGGAAACAATCTTTTGCAGACTTTATGGTATAGCTTCTGGGATATTGTGTGAGCAAGTATTCTTGAAGCATGATATTTTAGCAGAGATCTGAATCTGAGTTCGAATCATGCTTCAGGCTTGAAATATCTATTGAAGGGAACTGTATCTGCGCTGTTATTCATTGTAATTACCAATCTTGTTAGCATCTGAGCAAAGGTCAATAATGGATCTGCAGACTAAATCATATTCCTCTCTGATGGGCTGCATGTCTTTTGTGGTTAAATATAGGATTTTAGCCTTCAGGAATATTAGACTGCCTCCTTTCGTAGTACTTAAGGTTGCACTAAAATTACCTTAGGTTATGGATCCAGAATAATGCTTGGGATTATTGTGAGCAGAAGCAAGTTTTATTATTAGCAATGATTAATTACACTTTTAGTTTAATGTGGCCACAATAGAATTATTATGACTCCCTGTCTAATGTTATTAACAGATCTGTGTTGCCACAGTAATTTGATCTCTCTACATCCTACCTATCCTCAATTTATTGCAGTGTATTACATTGAGTCCTCTGTACTAAAGCTCGTAGCAAGAGAGGTTCCCAAGAGCACGCAAATGACCAGGTTATCATAATTCTGATCATAATTTTCCCATTATATAATAAGTGTGGAGCTTTGGTTGCTAAAATGAGAGTTACTGATAATATCACCAAGCTTCCCATGTTGGAGCGCTATTTATTCAGCTGTTATTGCTGTTTCCTGGTAAGAATCCAGCTCTGAACAAACACTGCAAACATTTCTCTTGATTAAAATGTAATTTTGGGTCCTGCTGCTTTTCAACACAGGTGCCAGCATGTGTCTTTTGGTCGAGTTCAAGGAATGAAGACTCGGAGAGGAGAAGTAATTTTTCTGGAAGATGTTTTAAATGAAGTTCGCTCAAGGATGTTGCAAAACATGGCTTCTGCAAAAAGTTAGCTATTTCAGGTCTTAATTTCTTCTGATGTTCTGTGTTGATCAAAAACATGTCATCTTTTCTACCCTTCACTTTTCCCTGCATCAGACGAATGAGATATGCCCTGATCGGTGTACTTCTTTTATCTCCCATAATATAAACAATGTTAAAATAATCCTTTGCAACTCTGTGAACTTCCCTAAATTACAGATTTGCACATTTTAATATGCAGTGAAATTATTTCATCATACTTTTGCACTGGGAAGGAAGTACCTGCCTGTGGAAGACAACAGTTGCCTTTTTCTGGAGGGACAAACCAGTCAATAGTGGGGTAAGGACTGGAGTTCAGGGAACAGTCGGATTTCATCCCAAGGATTTGTAGCTCTGACAGTTTTCCCTGCCAGGATTTACTGTAGCTTGTCTGCAACTACTGCCTTGTCATCCTCCCAGGCTCATGACTGTTTCTGAAGTCCCCAGGAGGTCACTGCTCTGCAGCGGAATCTGCTGAAGGTGACGTTTCCTTGTTCCTCGGGCTCTGGCTCTAGAGCGGTTTCCTCTTGATGCAGTACAGATTCAAGCAGTTCCTAGTGAAATGCTGCCCCCTCTTGTGCTTTCTGGAGTTAAGTGCTGCATTGAATCCATGAACCGATCAGGTTAAGTACTGTGCATCTTCCTTGCTCTGCCTTCTCAGCTTTTTTAATCGAAATAATTTTCCTTGTAGAGTGGACAAGAAGAAGGGGGGGGGCAGGCACAATGATAGAAGGGTGACCCTCTAAACCAATTTTACTGCAGAGAGGAATGGAGCTTAGAGCTTCAGTTTAAAGGTTAGTATCATAGCTGAGTGCAAAGCAAACTTATTTTTATGCTGGACTGAACTGACATGGCAAAGGTACGGACACATGTTCCACTGCACAACCAGTAGGCCAAAGAACAGCTAAAAGTAATGTGTTCAGATGGCACTACAGCATTACCCAGAGCTTATCCATTAGAACCTAAGTCCTACCTGTGCTTGTAGAAATTTACCCCCTTCCGTTTGAATTCCTGCCTTACTTCCCCTTTCTTAAATTAGAAATGTTAAATCCCTGACTCAGCAAATTCTTCAATGTTTGAAAAGTGTATGGATACACAGTGGAAGCTATTACAAACTCATGTGTGGCATCAGTGGATAAAGGAAGAGCAACTGACATCATCTACCTGGACTTCCGCAAAGTGTTTGACGCTGTCCTGCATGACATCCTGGTGCCCAAATTTGGGAAGATATGGATTTGATGGATGGACCACGCGCTGGATAAGGAATTGGCTGAATGGTCACACTCAGTTGTGGTCAATGGCTCAGTGTCTGAATGGAGACTAGTGATGAGTGGCATTCCTCAAGGATCAGTACTGGGACCGGTGCTGTTTAAGATCTTTGTTGGTGACATGAACAGTGAGATCGAGTGCACCCTCAGCAGGTTTGCGGATGACACCAAGCTGGCAGTTGATGTGCTGGAGGGAAGGGATGCCATCCAGAGGGACCTGGACAGGCTTGAGAGGTGGGCCCATCCCAACCTCATGAAGTTCAGCAAGGCCAAGTGTAAGGTCCTGCACAAGAGTCAAGGCAATCCCAAGCACAAATACAGGCTGGGTGGAGAATGGATAGAGAGCAGCCCTGAGGAGAAGGACTTGGGAGTGTCTGTAGATGAAAAACTGAACATGAGCTGGTAGTGTGTGCTTGCAGCCTAGAAGGCCAATTGTATCCTGGGCTACATCAAGAGAAGCGTGGCCAGCAGGTTGAGGGAGGTGATTCTCCCCCTCTACTCCACTTTCATGAGGCCCCACCTAGAGTACTGCGTACAGTTCTGGGGTCCCCAGTACAAGAAAGACATGGACCTGTTGGAGTGGGTCCAGAGGAGGACAATGAAAATGGTCATAGGGCAAGAGCACCTCTCCTATAAAGACAGGCTGAGAAAGTTGGGGTTGTTCAGCCTGGAGAAGAGGAGACTCCAGGGAGATGTTGTTATTGCAGCTTTTCATTATATAAAGGGAGCTTATAAGTAAGACTTTTTTACTAGGACCTGTAAGTGACAGGACAAGGGACAATGGTTTTAAACTGAGCGAGAGTAGATTTACATTGGAAGGAAGAAATTTTTTACGATGAGGGTTTTGAGAGACTTGGGTTGCCCAGAAAAGTTGTGGCTGCCCCATCCCTGGAAGCATTGAAGGCCAGGTTGGATGAGGCTTTGAGTAACCTGATCTAGTTGAAGATGTTCCTGCCCATGGCAGGGGGGTTGGACTAGATGATCTTTAAAGGTCCCTTCCAAACCAAACCATTCTGTGATTCTCTCAGTTCAGGTTCTCTTGAGTATAGTCAATTTAGATATCTACAATGGATGGTGTGAATACTCCCTAAATGTAAATCCGTGCTCCATTAGCCATTGTAACAATTTTTTTTTGACTATTTATTCCTCCCTAGCGCTTGAAGTTTTTTAAAAAAATTTGAATTGCCCTGTCATTCTCTTCCTGATCTTAGGGACTGGCTGTCTGAATTGTGAAGAGGAATTCAGTGTAGTCTGTCTAGCCTATTGTAATGAACCCTTCTGACCTTAAAATCTGCATTACATGTACTAGGGGGAGTGGGAAAAGCCCATCTGAAGCAGCTGTATCTCAGCTTTTAAGAAAGAGCTGTATCCTGGACATCCTGACATATGCATTCTGACAATTTCCATATTGCTAGTTCACAGTTTTAGAAGATGCTGGTTTATTGCCATCTCCCAAGCCTGAGCAAGGGAGTTGTTCCACTACTACAGACTTATGATTTATTTTTCTCTGTTTCTCTTCAGCAACCAGAGAGATAGAAGACCCTATGGAGACAGCAGAGAAAGTTGGTCTTGCAGCACTAATAATTCAGGTGACTCTGAGCTGCCTCCCAAGGTGCTTGCATCTTGGAAAAGTTAAAAATCAAGATGGAGAGCCATATCTAGGTGACGTTCATTTATTGTTCCAGGATTTCCGGGGCCTTCTGTCATCTGATTATCAGTTTAGCTGGGATCGAGCTCTTCAAAGTCGTGGAGATACAGGCGTGTTCTTGCAGTACACTCATGCCAGACTCCATAGGTAAGACGAGCGTTTATGTGCAGAAGTACAGTTTGACATGTATTTTAACCTTATTAGCTTACTGCTTTGTTAAGTAGTAGTGTTAACTCCTTCCTAAAATATGACACATGTTCACTTTTTCAGCAGAGGTGTGAGTTTACAATAGGAATCACCGAGACTTCCCAGAAGAGCAAGCCAATTAAAATGAAATTTCCATCTCATTTGCACAGGGCTGAGTGCCCATGTACTTTCTCAGTTCTAGGAACAGCTTCTCTGTGTGGTTGGTGTCAGTGATGAAGAACGGTGGCCCTAGGATTAAGGAAACTGATGTAAAAACCAAAATGCCCACACTTGTAAAACATACCAAACCACAGAACTTAGGTGGTTTTGGCTACCACTGTAGCTAGTGTATTTTTAGCGTTATTTCCTGCTGTAGGTAACCAGGGTTAAAAGCAGACCCCTTCCTGTTGATGCAGGTCAAACACCTGACATGTTGAATTATTTTTTTAAATAATTTCAGAAGAATACTGTCTGAACAGTTTTATCAGTTATAGTGATCTGACAGAGCATTTTTAATGCAGACATGGATATATGTTTTCATAAAAGCATGTAAGATACCTTCCTGGACCAGGCCAAAGGTCTGTACCAACCTGATGTTCTGTCTGAGGCAGTGATGATAGGAGATGGTCTTCAGGGAGGGCATGCACATCTGATCCCTTTCTGTAGTGTATTCCTCTTGTACTCCCTTATCATCTAGGTATTGATGGTATTAAGTTACCATTACTAGGTAGTAACTAGCAGGTAATGACTACATCCCTAGTCCTTTTAGCATCAGCTTCTGGACCTGTTGTCCATTTGTATCTCTAATCCTGTTGATATGAAATGGCTAGCACAAATTTTAATTTTTTTATCTTGGGTTGAAGTGATCTAGTCTTGAGTGTGTTCCATACAGCTTGAGCAGAAGATGCCTTCCCTTTTTTCTTAAAAACACAAATAACTGTTTTTTCTTGTTCAGCTTTGCTAACAAGAGGTTTTTCATCCAACATTTGTTTTTCATTCTTCCATCTTAGTTTAGAACAGAAGCATGGGAATGAGCAGCTAACTGACGTTAATGTGGCGTGCTTGCAAGAGCCAGATGCCATCTCTGTTCTTCAGCATCTTCTCAGGTTTGTCTAGTTTTCTTTCTAAATACCAGTTCCCTTAAAATAAACTGTTGATTTGCTGTCAGCTTGTTGAGCAGGCACAGACTGCACAATAATAAGAGAAAAATGGCTGTATTTCAGGCCATGGCTTGTCTGTTGGGTCATGCTGATTGCAACAGTAGTCCTTGCTTGAAATCTTTGTGGACTTCAGGAGCCATATGAGGGAAAAAGCAATATTTGGAACATACTCTGTGTTACATGAGCCTCTTAGTTATTTCTTGTCCTCAGGAAAATATGCTAAGCTCTATATAAATATTAGCTGCAGATTTGCTTGGTCCTTCTTGTGCTGTTTTTGTCATGTGGGAAAAGGAAGAGGAAGTGCTCCTGCATGAGGTGAAATGGAGTATGTGCCTGCACATTCAGTAGCTGAGTGTCCTTCAGAGCTACTGAACGTGCACAACTAATTCCTGTTAATAGCAGTAATGTTCTTCATTAATTCAGTCTTAAGGCTGAGCAGTTTCTGTTTTCATTATTTCATAGGTGTGTAATTAAAATTCAGAGAGAGGGGAGTTGTCCATGTTGCACAGTCTGTGCTGGAGTTGGAAGTAATTGAGGCTTTCAGAATTCCCAGTGAGAGGTCCTATGTACCGCATCGCGCACTGTACAGTGCCAGAGAGCTAACTCCTTTGGCCACACTAAGGCCTTCTTGAGGGCATCTGTTTGAAATTCGGGCTTCCAAAAGTCATGTCAGAGTCTCAGGCTCCTTTCAGCCTGCAACTGTAGGTTGCAGAGTCCTGCCATTAACTGTGATTGCCTCAAGAGGTCTGCCTGCAGTTTATCGTATCCTGCATGCTCTCTTGAGGAACACCAAGACCAGCCAGCACTCTAATAAGACTGGTAGCATCTTATTTATCCAGTGCAATTGTATTGCACAAAAAACTCATGGGTTGTTTCTTGGTTTTTGTCAGATTAGCGTATAGCTCCCCACCTTATGTGTAAAAACTGACATGGTTAATGTATTTCAGGTTGATTTGCAGGGATCACAGCATCCCAGACATGTCCATTTTCAAACAGATTGTTGCTCCACTGCAGGGCTCTTATTTTACAGAGCTTCAGGTCTGCTTATTGCAAAGGCCTTTGAGTCTGACCAAGCACCATCTGGAATTTGTATTAAACATTTCCTGGGGCCTTTACTTCCAGCAGAAAGCAATATTTAGGTTATCCATAAGACCAGCCACTCAGTAGTTAACAAACTCACATTTAAATATCCCATGATTTCAGGAGTAACAATTGCTGTTCAGTCCTCCTTGTCATTTGCCATGAATAGATTCTTCTTGAAAAGTTTCCGTGATAAACATTCCTGAGCTGTCAGAAGCCCACTTCCCATGGCTCTGCTTCTGCAGTTTGAAAAACTACCAAACATTTGCCCTTAAAATTAGCTGACTAGTTCTGAATACCACTAACATTGCAGACTAATGAATAATGTATTTAAGATAGCATGTATATCCCTGCAGAAGTGGATTTATTTAACTGATAAAATAATCCAATAAGTTGTCATAAACCAACACTGAAATGGCAGCTTCATGAAGCAACAAAGTTAGTATCAAAAGAAGGCCCCTTCATTTGATACCAGCTTTGTTGCTTCATGAAGCTTTATTAATGCTATATTTGGCTATTTGGCTTGTTAAATTAATAGCAAATTTGCTATACCTCCATCGCTGTCTCTGAGGGGCCAGTAGCTGCTGGTGTGTAAGCCATCCCTGACACAATGCAGAGATTCCCGAGTCTCTCTCTCACATCTGTTGTACCGTGGTGTAACGGCAGCGACCTTCCCCATTTGAACAGGGGCCACGTGGTGCACGCTGGCAGAGATGAGCTGCTGAATGCACGCGGAATTTCTAGCTTCCCTACCAAGGGAATGGGGAGCACTCCCTCCCTGGTGCTATAGCTCTTAGGTGACCGCTGAGCCCTCGTTATGAGAGCTTGCTCCCCAGTTCTCCTGCAGCTTGCCTTTAAAGGAGGAGGATTCCAGGGAAGTTCAGCTTGTGCATGCTGGCAGGGATGGGCCTGGGAGCTGAGCACAGGCCGGGAAGTCCACTTTGAATTTGATATCTGTTCAGCCCCAGAGGTGTTGGTGACTTCTTGCAGGCTTTGAAAAGGATGATGTGTACAAGTGGACAGCAGATCACGTGGACAATAAACATGGATCTCCATGACTCTGCCTGTAGTATCCAGTTTGATATTGTATTACATAAGTTGATTTTATTTCAGGATTCTGTAGATGCACTTTGTTTCTGTCTTTCCTAATGCTACAGGATTCCCTTTAGCTACTTGAAATTTCAGGCTGCATTTACTAAAAGCAACACCCTCCAAGGGACTATTTTGACTATCATCTTGGTTATTTAATACATGTTTTTTGTTCCTAGGAACTTACAATTAGTGTTGAAATGTAAAACCAGACATAACGTTTCAGAAGCAAATACAATTCTTGTGTTCTCTTTGCTATAGCTTGCCTCCCTGAGCTCTGCCATCTACAGTGTTTGCATGATGAGGAGCAGAAGCAATCATCTCTTTCAATAATAGGTGAACAAGGAAGAAATAATCAATTATGTGCTAATTACATGGCTTAGGTCTGGTTCAGAAGATTATTTTTGTTAATTCTGCAGTTGTGGTTCATGTGTCTTCTGACATAAGCAAGTCTTACGAGCCTTGTATCTGTGTACACCTTCCTACCACTTTAACACCAAATGAACCTTTCCTTCACAGGTATGATGAGGTCCTGTATAGATCTTCTCAGGATCTGCAACCAAAGCACATTGTCAGCTACCTCCTCACACTGAGGTAAGGTGATACTGGCATCTGTGTCCAGTAAGGACAGGTTTTCCTGAGCTGGCTCTGCAGCCCTCACATCTGCACTGCTTCCAGGAGTAAAAATTTGTGGGAAGATGTAAATTTGTGGGACAATTTCTCTGGAGCTGGAAAGGTATAAAGTAGGATAGCAAATAATATAAATAGTAGAGATCAAGGAGCCAGGAGCCTCAGAAACTAATTGCTTTCAAGAAAAAAGAATCACTTGCCTGTAACCCTGTTTCTGAACTCAAAGTCATGCTGCTCTGATAGTATCTTTAAAGAGCAGATTTGAGCTGATATGTTCTCAAATCTCAAAATTTCAGCTAAGCAATTTTACCCAGACCACTTTTAACCACTGATCTCAGCCTAGGTGTTTAGATGGACAAAGCACATTATTACTGTAAGTCAGTCATACTGCGTATGTGACCTTCGTAGGGAGGGTCCCCTTAGGGACATATCTGATTTAACAGGACAGTGAAACACCGGAGCAGACTTGCTGGAGGAAGCTGTAGAGCCTGTGTGTGGGGAAGGCTTTAACAAGTTCAGGAAGATGTTGTAAGGAATCATGCACCTTGAGAATGACAGGGCAGGCTCTCAAGGATCTTTCCAGACCGGTTTTGGGGTTTTTTGGGGGGAGGGAGTGGAGAGATTGTTTTGGGGGTTTTTTAAACGAGCGTTTTGTTGATGCCATGCCCTGACAACACACAGGCTACAGAAAACCATGCCCTCCTTCAGCAAGGTGAAAGAGGCTGTTGGAAATGTGTCTGGCATGCTGCAGTTGTGGCTTTTCCAGTTCTGCAGCTTTCTGTAGCCCATAGCACTGCTCTTGTCAAGCGACTTACTCATTCTCACTGTTTTCCATTTCAGCCATCTTGCAGCCGTGGCACATAAAACTCTTCCTGTGAAAGGCAGCACCCCTGAACTAGCCCAGGTATGGCACAGCTTTGTTACCTGGCTGCAGTCTGTGTAGGGCATCCTGGAGGAATAATCCATTTGGTCTTTGCCAACCCAGCTGTGCAGTCACTTGGGTGAACACGCACCTACAGGCTAATGAGCCAGCAGGCAGGCTGTCCCAGGGGCAGCACCGCTCTGGGGTGGCAGGGGTTGCTGTGCACAGCTGTGCCTTCCGGAAAGGGCTGCTCTGCCTGATCTTTCCAAAACAGAACGCTCCCTACTCCAAATCTAGTCAAACCCCTTTCCTTCTCATCGCCTTGCTTTCAGAGCTTTTTAAAAGTAAACATTTGAGCATGTAACTTGCTGGTTAATTCCTATTTTCTTTAGTGGTTATATGGGCAGACGGAGAATTAGAAAATAACTGAATCTCCTCCCTCTTGCCACCTACATATCCCAAGTTGTCTCTGCTGCCTTTCTAGCTGAAGCACTGAGGCTGACAACTGTTAATGGGGAGTTCTAACTAGATGCAATTTATTTTCTACTGATCTCCCAGGCACTGTTTGACTCCATAACTGCTCAGTAAATGATATACTAATTATACTGCCTTTTTTACTTCCTCTTTTATCTATTTCAAAAGCAGTTACCTACCTGATTTTGGTAGGAAATCATATTTAAGTGTTGAGCTGTGTTGTGAGGGAAAAAAATTCAGTACTCTGTAGTTGAGCTTAGATACTACAGGTATTCCTTCTGCTGAAGATGTTTCCATGCATTCTTGGGAAGAACAACTAAGGCAGTCCAAGCTACAAGGAAAATTTCAGTTCCTTATCCAGTAAAAAAAATATTTCTAAATATCTTACACTGTGACAGTTTTCAAGAACTAATTTTTTTTGGAGTAAGGTTGGTCGAGCCCTTCCCAAACAGCCAGCTCTGTAGCATCTAAGACATTGACAAGGACGAGTGAAGTTTTCAAAGCAGCCCATAGTTGCTTGACAGCCTCTAACCCAGGTACAGTGAGAGGAGGAATTCCAGCAGTATCTTCAGGCTATAACAGCCTGTGATGCCTGAGAGATTTTCACTTCTTAGTCATTGCTAGTTCTTGCAGGCATCTCCTCTGATTGCTCTTCCCTGAGGGTGCTAGACTGGGCTGGACACCCCTTTCCAGCTTCCCTTCATTGACAAAAGCATCCCTCTGTTGGCACTGCACCAGGCTATCACCAGCTGCTGTGGATTCTGCCAGCATTAGTGTTACTCCGTACTCAGAGGACATGGTTTGGAATCCCAACGCCCTGCATGGGGACAGAGGATGTGCACAGTGTTCTCACCTCTGTGAGCCTGCGCCTAACTGCTGTTCTGAGAACTACACCCCCTCCTCTGTAGCAATACCCTAAGCTGACAGCTATTCTTGTTTTCCAGGCAAGGCTCTGTCTCTTTCAAGCTGCACGCTTGGTTCTAGCCAACGGAATGAAACTTCTTGGCATTACACCTGTAACTCAAATGTAATGAAGCTGTGAGCAATGTAAAGTTGCATCTCTTGGTAAAAGGATTTTTTTCAAAAGAACACAAATACTCTGCTGTGTATCACTGCTAACTCGGTCTGGAAACTTGCTGTCTGCTCTCAGAGGTTTGTATGCTCCATTGTACCGACTCCCAAAGAGCTTAGCTGGCACGGCATGCTGGGGGAGGCCAGGGTTGTCATAATCACTTTCTCCCAGGCACTTGGTAGGAGTAGTGTACTTAAGACACTAGTCCACGTGGTATTCCCCATAAAAGAGAACTGCTCTGCCTTTACCTTTGTAAATACAACATACTTCTGATAGAGAAAGTGGTGTTAGCTGTGCTGCCCTGAGCAATCAAAGCTCTGCCCTTCTGCGGTTGCCATTGTGTACTTAGGCCTAATGGTACAACAGCCACAGGTGCTCTATGTACTGTAACAGAGTTAGATCACACCAGAGAATTTTTTTCCTGGGTGTTGTGCTGCACTCCCTCTTCAGTAACATTAGCCAAGACCAACTGTCACATCCTGTTCCTCACCTGTTCCTCTGTCACACTGACATGATGTCCAGGAAGAAGAGGGTTTGCTGCCCAGCTGGTGGAACAGGAACTGCTGTGCTCCCTCCTGACCGTACACACAGTCAGATGTGGCATCACCCTGCTGACGAGTGTCATCCGTACAGGATTGCAGGTGGGCTCCAGCCTCTGAAATGCCTGGCTGTACCCACCACCACCAGAGCAGCTCGGTGGTGACACGCTCTTCACATGCACAGAACAGCTGGCAAAAGGCCCAGCAGAGCATCCGCTCCCACTGGAACAGAATTTCAGCATGATTATACTGCTGTGTTTAACATGCCCCACTTTCAAGTAAGACCCATCTGGTTAACTCCTGTCTGAAGGAATCCAACCAGGATATAAACTTGGTCATGGTTTTGACTCCACTTTGAATGTAAATGAGTTGCCCAAAGCACTGAAGTCAGTTTTCCCTCAGTGTGGAGTTGCAGTTTCTGGAAGGGTTGACGCGAGTGAGGCCTCAGAAAATGAGGGAGGAGGTTGAAATTATACAGTTGGCACTCAAATTAAATCAAAGCCTAACGTGTTACAGGAACTCTTTTCAAGCATCATACTGTTAGGCACAAAAAGTTTTAGAGGTAAAATGTACAGAAAAAAATCTTCTAGTCTGACACTGAGTTGACTCATTCATACTTAAGCCAGAGATATACAAAGACAGATGAACCTTCCCTTGTACAACTGGGGTTTGACAAAACACTAGAACAGAACAGAATACCCCTCTACTAGCTACAGCAGGTATAAAAAAACATTTGAGAAGTGAAAGAAAATCTGCAACTTAAGAGAAACACCAGTCTTTCATTCTGACTTTTTAAACCAAAGACCAAGTGCTGCTTCTAATCACTTCTAGGTAAGCAATGCTTGCAGCATGGTTACTCCTGGTGGAGTGGCGTCAGGGAGGGAAAAAAATACTATTAATTTGTCTCAAAAACACTGGAGAAGTCCTCTGCATATGTATCACCTAGAAGAGAAACTTTTCCTGTCATCAATCAAACTGCAATGGTTAACTGGTTTAAGAGAAAATGCTGGCAGTAATTGCTCTTTTTAATGTATTTTTATGAAGCTTTTGGGCATTTTCTGCCCTCAAAGGGCAAGACAGTTTATCAAATACACAAAGAACCAACTTCCCTCCACTATATACATTATATACAATTGAGTGTTCAGTTCCTTCATTCTGCTTTCCTTGTAAATGGGACTCTTCAGTGTCTGATGAGAATGAAGAATACCTTCAGTAAAACACCCATCCAGCTCCTCAGCTGTAACTGAGCGTCAGCCACTGGAAACTTCAGATGTAAAACAGAACCAACTTCTGCTTTTAGTCTACCCACTTGAACCATTTCATGACTAGCTTAAGGCTAATTTTAAAAAAATGCAGGTATTTTTCAAGTCCATTTTTTTCTCTTGTCTGTGTGTCCATTTTTATGGACAGCATCACACAACAGCAAGTCTCTCTTTTGAGCTCTTAGTCTCTGATGGCTGGATTTTTGTGGTGTCTTGTCGAGGTAATCCATAGAGGTAAATAGAAATACACACCAGGAGAGCACCCAGGGAGAAGGTAACAGCTGAAAGGAGACAAAACCAGTTTATTCAAACACTTTCATGTAAGAAGAAACCTTCAGAAGAGTCAGCTATATACGTTACAGTGATACCTGAATGACAGTGTTCAAGTTACTCAAAACTAAATAGGACAACAAGTTGTTAATAATTAACAGAATCTAGAATTCTCCTCTGAGAACTCTTGAGCGTTTACAATCCCCACACCAATGCGATTAGTCTCATATCAGCAAGAACACGGTGATGGTCAGAAAAGCAAGTGTGAGACATCTCCTGTAGTTCCAGATGACATCTGACAGGCTCATTTTACAATAACTTAACAATACAGACATGGTGGATGGGATAAAGCATCTGTGATAACACACTTTACTGTTCCACTTCTAGACAGGGTTAAGAAACACTATTAATGAGGAATTCACAGAAAGATTGCCAGTCGAGGTTTGATTTTTGGCAAGCATCAAGAAAATATTCTGCCCAAGTGAGTTTTAAACTAGTTGTAGTTTTCATCACTTGCTTTACAGTGCGCTTTTTCAGCCAAACGCTGATTATTTTATCCTTATGCAAACTTTCCTTAAGTTTGGTCTCACAAATGCCACATCAGAAAGCTAGTTTTGCCACCATCACACCATACTGTCTTTGGATTATGGTAGGAAAGTGAAAAAAATACCCAAAACTAAACAGTGAAGGACTGATCTGGAGCTACAGCATACAATATCAGACACAGAATTATCAGGGAGAAAATCCTTTGTAGTTGCAGAACAGCCCAAAGCAATCTGCTGTTTCGTCTCAAAACTATTCACCACATCAGTCCTGACCCCAGCTGCTGTCACAGCAACTAGGAAAGGTAAGAGTTAATGCAATAGCAGGTATAACTTCACAGGGATGTGGCAAAGCCCTCGCGGAAAAAGCTGAGGAATTAATTTGGCACTGGCTGTACTAAAACCAACAAGAAATGATAACTTATCAACCGCAGTCTGGGGTAAACAGCTGTATCACACACTGAACTGCATCAGAGAGCAATTCACGACTCAAGTGATTCATGGATAAAGCTGTATAAACTCATAACCTGTTTAAATTGGAAATAACCTTTCCATTTGAGGTTGCAGGATGCCTCTGAAAGAACAAACTGTGAATGCCTTTGTAAACACAGGATCATCAGGCACCTCATGTGACGCAACAGGGAGGAGTGCGTAAGAGTCCTGGAGAAAACTAAGTTAATACCAGAAAAATTCAAAGGAGGCACAAATTATTGCTTTTATATGAACTGTGCACAGCCTGCGAGCCAGGAAGGAAAGGTGTGTGGTCAAATCAAAGGCAAAAAGGCACTTACTTATCTGGAGGCCAAAGAGAATGACTGATGCCACCGTAGAAAGAACAATGGCTGCTGCTGCAGAAAAGCCTTTCATGATGTTATCTGTGTATTTAACAACAATGGAAGTGTAGAGGCCACCTACGCTGGCGAGAACTGGAAAGCAGATAACATGTTTCTATTAGTAAAGGTGCAGTAGGTTATTCTTGAAATGATGCATTTTACCCCACCAGTGTACTCTTTGTTGGTGCTATGTCATCCTAACTGATGGCTTCACACAGCATTCAGCAAAACGGGATGTCTACATGGCATCCAACAGATCAGAAACAACTCATTTAAAGATGATCTACTCACTACTCAGCCATTTACACTGCGCCTTCACCACAATTTCAGATTGAACAAGTGAATAGTTTCCAAGATAATGATACTTTAAAAAACCCCCCCTCAAAACACAGTAAAGAACAGTGGGTCAGACTGAGGTTGTAGCTTCATGCAATCAGTTACAGTTAAAAAAAACAAAATAATGTAACGAGACCCTGAAACCACAAGATACTTACAGATGACAAACCAGACGTAGTATGTATAGCCATAGAAAAACCCCTTCTCAAGAACTTGGGCTCCGTCTGACACGTACACACCAAATAAAGTCACCACAATCCCAGATAAGTACATCTGAATATTCCTCACCCACAAAGAAGTATCTGAACTCTTTAAGACCTTCTCAAAATAAACTCCTAAAAAAAAAAAAAAAGTTTCAGTAAGATGAATGAAGTTTAATCCTTAACGATTCATGGTTCATAGTGTTTTAAAGCCATACAAGACTACTGGGCTCATCTTACAGACTGTTATGTTTCACAGAAGTTCCCAATGCAGAACACCGAAAACCACGTCCTGCTAACGTGCACCTTCCATGACAGGATCATTTTAATGGATATATAACATAAAAAAATAGATTCTATTTACAGTTCTTTTAACAACAAACCTCACTGACAACTGAAACTACTCCTCGTTTCTGTTGGATTTGGGAGGCTTCCGATTCCAACAGCTTCTCCTGTACAATTCTACACCAGAAAAAAAAGCATTTCGCCTTGGCACCTGGTATTTTACCCCCAGGACAGTATTTATGTATTGCAGTATGATGGAGAATGATTTTTCTTCCATCGAGGTATTTAACAGTACAAAATAATAATAATAACAAATAAAAGGAGTGGGTGGGACTATATTACCTCAGTACTGAGACTGAAAATTCCTCAGGAGTCTTGTGCTTACTTACCGAGTGGCAATGTTCTGAAACCACAGCTTCAGGGGATTACAAGAACAAATCAAAACCTATGCCTCCTGCTAATTGAAACTACAGATTGGTTTTGAGGAAATGGAATTCATTTTAATCTAAAGCTCTTGTTCACAGTGCCATGCCGATGAGCATTACTTTTATGCTCTGCATTACTGAAATTCCCCAAATACTTCTTCATTATTCTACTTGGAAGGTAGAACCACTAAAAGGGCGACATTTGACAAGGCCATCACTGCTCCTACACCAGGACTCTGCCCATCTCTGGAATGTCCTCTGCATTTCAAAACAGACAGCAGTTTGCAGGACTCAGATCTTCTTAGCCCCTTCCGTGACCTTCTGGTGCGAGTCCTACTGACAAAGTTCATTGCTGATTTATGTCAACCAAGATCCTTCATACAATATGAGAAAAGTATATGGAACTGACACAACTGCAGCGCTTAAAAGAAGCCACAGTAATCTATCCCAAGATTTCTGCAGGCTGAGAAGACCCACAGAGCACAACCAGATGTAGTCAATATACCAGGAAATTTGGCTTGAGTATGAACCATACCTGTAAATATTATAAACTAAGAAAACAGTAAGCAAACCAATGAAATGATGCTTTCAGATTCTGAAAATGCATAAAAATCACTCCACTGGGCGAGATGGAGGAAAGAATGGGTGCTGTTTAGGAGAACTAACTCTTCAATACTGTTTGAAGTCCCAAAGGATCTGCCATTATCTATTTGCCCAATGCTTTTATAGGTGTTGTTGGGCTGGCAGATACTTGGAAATTATCACAGGATCAGCAGCTTGAAGAAAACACTTATTTTCCATCTCTGAGGGACAAAAACACATGACTTTTCTGACTTTGCTAGAATAATATAAAACACTTAACATGGTCAGTCCAGAAACTGAAGGTTTAATGCCAAAATAACTTCTTCATGTGGGTGGGGGAAGGAAGAAGAGGAAAGGAGTTTGAATAGGATTTATGTTTTCAACTGTAAAGCCCCAAGGGCACAAGGAGCTCCACTGATTAAATACTCCATCCTCCCAGCTGCCTCAAAGCTCCAGCTGTCAATGAGGAAACACCCAAGCTGCAATCCTTTCGCATGAGAAGAAAACTGTATGTGTCTAAATCCTCTAGAGCTGCCTGCATCAGCCCTTTCAATGGTCTGAATCTGCAGACCTTCAGGAGCACAGCTGTGTACCTGCATCATAAGAGGAAGCTAGAGAGCTCTCTAGCTTTAGGAGACTCTGAAGGCTTCACTGTGAACGCTGTATTTTGTCTCATGGCTTGGGAGCATCTATTGAAATAAGTAAATTTATAACCCTCCAGGAAAAGTTGATTGAGCTCTACACAGTCTTATTTTGTATTTCTGCTTCGAAGTGCCCATTTCACTGAAAATACATCAAACAAGAACGACACCCTCCTCCTTTCCTCCCCTACCAACCAGAATATTTCCCATGAGCAATGAGCGTGTACACATAGCACAAGATTATTCTTGCAGGATTGTATGGTACTAGAGGTGGGTGATAATACCTTGTTTTCTTAAAGAGGGAAAGGGAAGAATCCAGTTTACAGCCAGGGAAATATGTCCCTGTGCACCAAATTTCAGATCAAGTAGTAATTTGCGTTTCCTTATTTCTCAGCACCAGCTCACTTGTGTTCAAGTTCTGGTCTCTTTCTGCAGAAGCCAGAGAAAAACTACTCTGAGGGGAAACGCTGGTTGTAGAACAAAACCAAACCAAACAAAAAAATCCTTCACACAGTTAATCTAGGCTTCCTGCTACTCATCTTCCTCTCTGCCTTACTCATGCTCCCTCTGCATCTCAGTTAGATTTACCACCTGTGTATTTCAGGGCTGAGCTAGTGCAAGAACTGAGTTAGGAGCTCGGTCCCCCTTACAAAAAAAAAATTCAAGCATTTAGTATATCTATCCACTGTAAAGCCACCTTCCTAAGACTGACATACATTAATCAATTGTACTGTGCGAGCCATTATGGATGTTCCCTAGAGTATTATTCTAAGCATCCGAAAGACGCATCCACTTGCAAACCAGCCTGCTAAGTTGCATCACGTAAAACCAATAGTACGTGCTCCTAGTCATTGCTTGGCAACTGGAGTAATCGTGTCATGAATCTGTCATAATTACTGGTCATTACAGGCAGAGGGGATAAAGTCCTTTTTTATCTTCTGATCAACAAAGACAGTTAACTATTGTTGAATGTTCTGTTTTAAACATCATGAGTTCTCCAGTCCTTTTGATGTGACCTGCGTACAGAAGTAATACTATACCTGCAAATCCTGAACACAATACAGCAACAGCAATCGCTCCAAACCCCAGCCATGGATTCTGCTCCACCTGCAACATCAACCATTATTTGAAAAAGAAGGCATCACTTCAGTAATTCACAATAACCAATTCCAGAGCTACTTCGTTAAGTACAGCAAAATTATCAGCATTTCATTACATTATAAAGTGTCCTTGCTTAGCTAGAGCTGTCCTTCAGATCAGCTCGGTGTAGTTGTGTGATGTTTCATTTTCTGCGTGTACTCTTACCAATCCTTGCAGTGCTCAGAGGCACCGTCTGCTTGGCTGTGGCCAGTCTTCCCAGCTGCGTGACCTGCCTTCCCCACTAATGCCACTGACCAGCAGCTGAGCCCTAAGAAACAAAAGACTCTTGTTTCTTCCTAGAATGGGATTAGGTCAGTGTCTCAGAAGGGTGTGTTTAAATGACATACCCACACCCACAAGGCATTGGAGCTTCACTCCTAATTCTGCCAAGTGTTTCGATTCCAAGTTCTCTGTGCCAACGATTACAAGGATACCAGGGCCAACTGCTGGCAACAATATATTACTCAGCTACTGCTACGATGGTGCATTAGACTGATGATGATGACTGTGGTAATTTATACTAATTGTAGCAATCAGTTGCCTTTCCAACAAGTGAGAGTGGAGCAATACCACAAGCCTGCCCAAACTGGTATGCAATAAATGGGAAAGTGAATGATCAAACTAGTGTTTATGTCGTAGGCGAAGCGGCTGGAAATAGGAAACGGATACTGCTGTGTAAGAGACCTTACCTTGATCCCAGCTGCTGTGAAGTGAAATACAAAACATAAGGCAGTTTATTCTTTGTTGTGAAGTGGCAAAACATGAACTCTTACCTGTACTTTTGTAGCCTGAGCGGGCTTCCACTGCACAAGGGTAACACCACCACACAGCATGAAGACAGAGAACCACTGCAACTTACTAAGGGTACGGTTTAGCATTAGGACTGTACATAAAGCTGTACAAGGGATCTTCAGCTGGTATGTCACCTAAAGGAGATGGGAATATAGCACAGAGGACATGGTTTTATCAGCTCCTCCAAAACAAGAAAATAAAAGAGAATTCAACTACAGAACTACAAATAAAATTTTATATTCATTGAATTCCTACAGATCCTTAGGTTTTTGTCCATCACCAATTACAACAACATGAATTTGAAGTGACTCCAGCGGTGAGTGGGTTAGCTCAGAAAACCAGAGCACTGCAACAGAGTGTAATGCTCTGAACACAACAAAGCATCACTTGGCTTTTAACACTGAGGCTAAAGAGGGCACTGTGTGCTAGGCAGACAGGTACCCAGCACACATGCCTCATGACACAGTAAAAGAGAAATGTATTTACAGATCAGTTACTGACAAAAACGTGTATTACCTGGTAGACTGCCGCGTCCAAGTTGCTAAGAGCCACAAATGCCATATTGTTTTGGAGAGCATACACCAAAGATGGAACACTTAATTTTAGCAATTCTGTAGGACTTCCAAACACATTTTCTTGTAAAGATGTTATTAGCCTTGCCAGACTTCCAGTTTCTCTGCAAAATAAAATATTAATATAACTGAGGGGTCTCCTAAACTGATATTTGAAAACAGAAATCAAATCAGTGAATCCTTTGGGAAGGCTGAAAATTTGTTCTCAACAATCAGTTGTACCTTCTGCTCATTAAAGAAAAATGAACTGGGAAAAAACAGTAGAGGTTATCAACAAGTAGAAACCCCTGAAGGTGAAGAAGACATTCTAGAATCAGGAGGTTAGATGCATTAATGTGAAATAAACAACAACCATGAACACTGTAAGCAGTGGAGTAAGTCACTAAGTATACAAGCGATGGGACAGAAGGCTGTCGGTCCCCCCCTCCTTTTTTTTCGTTATTAATATTTGTGTGTGATGTCAAATACCCATGATTTTCCAGATCTCCTTTAAACTGGGCCTCACAGTACAGCCGAAAAAAAGATTGCGGCCTTGCACACTACTGAGCTGGAAACACCTCCCACTCCTCAGGCAGCCCTGGGCTCCTCTTCTCGCTTGTGCTGCAGGAAATGCTGGACCGGCACCAGCACGCACGTGAAGAGGTCTGGCAGGGCGTGTGGTGGCTCCTGTCACCTTGCATCTTCACATGTCTCCTTCATGTAATTACAGCACGCAAAAGAGCAGGCAATGGGGAAGAACGTGTTGCTTCTTGCTGCTGTCCTCTCCTGCGGATTGCTCCTCATTAAAGCTGACCTCTGCATTGCTAGTTCTTCCTAGCTGCTACATCAATCTGACATTTCTTGCTCGCTTGTTGCTACTACTCAAGTCCTCCAGTTCCCTTCCCAGCTCTCCCCAAGTCCTGCATTCCCCCTTTCCGTTCTTCTCTCGCTTGGCCACTGACAAATACCAACAGCCAAAATCATTCCTCTGCCCTCCCACAGGCCTCTTGACTTGCAACCTGTATTGCTCTTGAATTTCACACTCCTTTTGCTTCCATTACACACACAGAGGAACAAATGGCTCACATCCTCCTCAGCGCTCCAGGAGCCCAACTCCCCACATTTCACCCACATCCCAACTTATTTATTTTTCACAAATGTACGTTATCTACCTACCCCAAACTCTTATTAGCAGTTACCAAAATTAGCAATCTTTCTATGCCCCAGGCTCCTTCATAAACCACCTTGTTCCTGCATGTTTTCCATTCCCTGACTCTCTGCTCCAGATTCTTAAACTTTTCCTCTCCAAAGACTTATGGACTCTATCCTGTCATGATCCTTCCATCCACGTTTCTCTCCTCCCTTGCCTTTCTCCCTGCCTGGCACCAAGCATATACCTCCTTTTCTCTTTTTTTTTTTTTGGGGAGTGTGAGAGCAGTCTTTTTACAGGCAGCTGCAAGGGATTATTTTTGTCATTTTCCCATAACACAGAGCGCAGGGGCAGTTACCAAACAGAGTATGGTTTCCCACACTCCTGTTGTACAAGTGAGGTCATATGTGAAGCTCTTTCCTAACCTAAGGGGATATTTTACTTGGGACAGACTTGGTGACACCGAGCGTGTCACAGAGGTGTCTTTTGCAAGACATGCCTGGCCACAAGGGACAACCACTGACATGACAATCTGTAGACAAGCAGCACTTAAAGCAAAGTTTGCAATACAAGGAAGGGGAAGAATTCATGCTACAGCTCACCATGGCTGATTGCACTAGATACAGAACTGTCTCAAATGTTATGAGTCATTGACATCACAGGCAAAATTGTCTGTTTCCTTATTCCTCAATGTATTTATTATATTGCCCAGCATTATAAGAGATAAGAGCCACAAGAAAACAAGAGTTCCTGGTAATATCCAAGAACAGCTGGACTAAAGTGCTTCTATCTCAAATGTCTAACTGCAAATAAAATATAAATAAAATATAATTAGCACAGATACAGATCAGATGCATTTGTTAGAAAAGCTGAAGTTTAAACTAGTTTACAAATCAGCTCTACTTTTCTTCATCTGTTGCTAAGAAATTATATACCATCTAAGAATGTAGACAATGCAATTACCAAATGGGGAACTAGACTTTAAATAAATATGACAAGTTGAGAGTACAGTTGAGTAAACAATTAACACAGCTTAATCTATCATAAACTCCTCTTTTAAAAGACAATCTTTTGGCATTCATCCATTCAATGTGCCTTCCAGGAGAAACCTTAAAAGTAAACACAGCAAAAGCCTGGGGTAAGAAAACAAATTCTTCAGACAGAACAATGCGAGAATCATACTCCAGGATCCTGTATACTGCAGTAACCAAGGGTGGCTGTTTCAAAAAGAAAAAGGTACCCACCCAAATGTATCCCGCAGTACAGAAAAAACAGACTGTATTTGATCTTCTAACTGGTTATCGAACTACAAAGGCATCTTGCCTTGGGCGAGACAAACTGGTTAGGACTTCAGAACTGGAGGAAGCTGTAAAGGAGACACTGAAGGAAACTATGCTGGAATTTATGCTGTTCAGCACACTCATAAATGATGCAAAATGGGAGATTACTACGAAATTGGTCAATTCTGCTCATTATACTCAACTACATTTTGAACCCCTTCCAAAGCAATACAAAAATAGAAAACATGCAGAAAGGACACACCTGAGCACTGTGGTGTTTACAAAGCAGTTTCAGTTGAGGAGGACTCACAAGCTCTAACCCGCTCTAAAATTACTCTTCCACAGCATGACTATCCAGTTCTCAAATGTATCTGGACTTCGGTATCTAAGAATCTGAGGTTAGAAGCTGGGATTCGTTTTCAAAATACTGATTAGCACTCCAACACTTACTTAGCCAAGATGCCCACGCTCAAGAACAACTTGATAACTTCAGTGATGCACACAGCTGTCGTTGAAAAGTACAGTTCTGTCTCCACTGTCCGTGTGTACCGCAATGCGACTGTGTACGTTGCAGCAACCAGGGTCATCACTGTGAGGCAGTACAACTTGAACAGTAAGCTGACATTTTCTGGAAAAAAAACCCAAACATTAAAAAAACCAAACAAACCCCAAAGATGATGACCCAGTATGCCCTTCATTTTAATTTAAGAACTGAAGCAGGGTGTTTCAGCACTGTACCAAATACTACTGTGGCAGCATACAATAATTACAATGTTGTGAAACACTTCTGATAAAAACTCTTAAGTTAAATTTTAAGGACTCTTCTCAAGGAAGATTGTATAGAAACACCAGGTGTTTGAAAATAAGATGTCCTCCTGCCTTCATGGTTTGTTATAGAAAAACTAATCAGGGACTAATATTTATCTGACAGCAATCGAAAAGTCTGTGCTTTCCTGCTCTTTAGCTGGATCAGATTCAGCAGCAGCTGATCCTCTCCACATAGTATACTGTAGTCTGACACAAAGGGCACTGGCAGACCGGGAAAAGCAAAGAGAGAGGAAAAGTCCAGGATCAGCAAAGAAGGGACTCAATCTAGCAAACTTTAATAAATCAGGCAGCATTTCCTTCAGCCTTATTTTCCACCTAACTCCGTAAGAGAAGAGAGATTTGCTCAGCATGATGATGGGACTTCACACAAAGGGCTTTCTTGAAAAGTTATTCACTGTAGAAAACACAAAGTTTACGAGTATCCAGGTACATTAAACCATATACGGACTATGTACCATCCGTGCTGTCCCCTCTATAGTCCTACGAAAGCAGCAATTCTTGTAACAGCTTTGCCCTGGACCAACTACTGTCCTGCGCAGCTTGGGAGTTAGCCTGTTCCGTGTGCACCCGAGAAAGACAGGTTTTCACACAGCCACCCTCCTCTAAGGCCTGGCAGTCTCATCGTGTGGAGACGGCCAGACCACAACAGCTCCCTCCCATTTCAGAGAAGGGCCAAGACTGCCTCCGTATCACCGAAGGGAACAGCGCATGACTGCAAACAGGACTTCTCCACATGAAGGCGTGACCTACAACATGACACATCGGCAAGTGTGAGGCATCTACAAAACCATTTTTTAAACTGCTGAATTATTATTTGTTATGTATGGCATCTGATGGGTGGATGCGGGTCATTCAGCAGCATCTTTCAGGCCATTATCTACTGTGTTCTGAATATCCTAGAGAAATGTACTTTTATTGGTATAAGTTTATGTTCCTCTACCGAGAGGGTGGTGAGGCAGTGGCCCAGGTTGCCCAGAGAAGCTGTGGATGCCCCATCCCTGGAGGGGTTCAAGGCCAGGCTGGATGAGGCTTTGGGCAACCTGGGCTAGTGGAGGGTGTCCCTGCCCATGGCAGGGGGGTTGGAACTTGATCATCTTTAAGGTCGCTTCCAACCCAAACCATTCTATGATTCTATGATTAGAGAATGAGCTAAGAGATAAGCTCCGGGCAGATTTGTAATAACTTTGTTCACTTAATATGAGAATGAATTGCTGAATCCAGTGCAGCTGATGTTTTGGTTCATTTTTCTTTCAAGCCAGTGATGTCTTCTATTGCATAACATTTCTGCAAAGTACAGTTAATACCTCCTGCTGCTGCAATCATTTAAATTAGCTGCTTCCTTACAGATAAAAATCTCACCCACGTCAGTAACCACTTCTAAAAGGTAGAGCCAATTAATTTTTGGACTAACAATGCTTAAAAGAGATTTACAAGCTGTAATCCATTTTTAAATTAAGTTTGGATTGCAGGGAGGACAGGGCAGGGGGAATCCAAGGGCATAACAACCAGGAAGTAAAATTAATCCAGTCCAGTTTCACAAAAATGTATTTCCTAATATCATTTCTGGCAGCACTTAAATATCATGAACAATGTGTTTTTACACATTAAGATTTTAAGTCCATGCACTACCAAACTAAAGCTAAACTTAATGCTTGTCTATATTAACTACCCTTAAAAAAATAAATAAATACCCCGATTTAGCAACCGTTTGCAAACTTGGGTAAACCAAATGCAGCAGGACATGATAATGAATCCAGTAACAATACCAGACAGTCCAGTCCTGGTGTTATGTTAGAAGCTATATGCAGTTAGTTTTCAGCCTGAACACTTCTCCAGCCTGGCTCACGTCTGCAGCACTGGGGGCAGAAGGAAAACATCTCTTTTGCTGATAAACCTGAACTTATACCAGCTTAAAAAAAACAAAAGAGCTGAAAGCTGAAATAAGCTTTTGGTTTTTTCTCCCAGGGTTTCTCTCGCTGGCTTCAGTAAATCCCACTCGAGCGAAACGATTTCCAGCGAAAGGGCCCAGAGAAGCCAGAAGCCG